>NW_010330778.1:0-65730 GCF_000700745.2 Antrostomus carolinensis
ATTCATCACCCAGCTTGTATTTGTGCCTGGGCTTGCCCCGACCCAGGTACCCAGTGCCCATGCACTTGGCCTTGTTAAACTTCATGAGGTTAGCACTGGCCCACCTCTCAAGCCTGTCAAGGTCCCTCTGGATGGCATCCCTTCCCTCCAGCGTGTCAACCGCACCACACAGCTTGGTGTCATCGGCAAACTTGCTGAGGGTGCACTCAATCCCACTGTCCATGTCACTATTTTGAGAGTCCTTGAGTTGGAAACTGGGCTTGTGATGTTCTCTACCAAAACTCAGGATGCAATGTAAGTAAGTACTAAGCAAAACAATAAACTGATTAAAGGAATAACATACTTACTGGCATTATGTTATTATTAGCTTTGGCAACTATCAAATACTGGCCAAATATAAACATGATTCAGATTCAAACCCATTGCTTTTGACCTTGTAATAAATACAAGCCTTCCAAAAACCAAGCTAGACTAAAATATTAAATCCTGGCTCCAAAGGAGAGAGACAACTCATAACAAAGTGATTCTATAAGCACAAATGTCCCTGAAATCCTTGGCTGAAAATGTAGAACATGAACAATACCCTGGCTCATGACTGTGGAAAAAATTGTTCTCCATTTAAAATGTTTGTCATCAGTGTAATCCCATCTTTAATTATAATTGATGTAAGAGGCTTTTATGTGCTGGAATGGTAATATATTGCCAAGAGTTCAGCTTTTAGGAAGGCACACATTTCTGAATTACAGTAGAGATTGATCTTAAAATGGAGCAAATAATAATGTATAAAGCTGTCAGAGATACAATGAACTGAAGACATTACAGTAGCAATAACTTAAAGTACTGACAGTCATTAAATATTCTAAGAGTGACTTTTAGAAAAACTTATTTTTTCCCCTCTTTTAGTTACAGATTTTTTTTCAACTTCAGCCAAAATCAGTTAAAAATATTGTTTAGATTCGTAGCTAGTGCCATCTAATTTGACAGCAACTGCACTGCCAAAAGATTCACCTTAATCATATCGTAACCAGTTTACTTATAGAAGCTATGCTCTCTTTAAGTGTTTGTTAGGAAAAAGATTCTAGCTTTTTTGATGAGATTATTACAACTGAAAAAATTCCCAACACCCAAGAACTTACTTGAAGGCATAAAGCATTTATTAGCCAAACTGGAATTTGCATTTTAACCTATAACAAATATTGATGAGATGGATTGCTGTTGACTAAGCCATTGTATTTGCAAAGCAACGTTGTAATATGGGAATTTACTGTTAGCTGATTATATTTATTGAATCACAATGTTGAATCTGCTATCCTCAATAACCCAAAGTTGCAGCCATTTCCTATTCTGTTAACAAAGATTTTGCCTTTAAAAATTTTCCAAGATGTCTTGGAAATTTGTCTCAGCAGGGAAATTATTGAATAATTTTGCCAACTGACAACTTTTAAGCATCTAAATACAGCCATTCTAAATTAAAAAAAAAAAAAAAAAAATCTCCCACTGTAGCTACAGTGTTACATGCCTCTCAGTTTACCAACAGTGCCTGAGATCAATGGAATGTTAGTCATGTAAACAGTTGTATTTACAAAATCTCTGTCACAGATAAATGAAATGCAGTACTATGAGGACTGCTGCAGATTATATTTAATTATCCTGGCCTGAAGCTGAGGATAAAGATGCCTTCCTCATAGACATCAACAAACAAAGCTAACATGATGTTCCTAGCCCTTCACAGACCTCTTTACATGGTAACAATGAGGAAACTACAGAATTTCAGAATGCAGTTACAAAGAGCTTTCCAGAAGTTTTGCAATATCATCCCCACAGGGAATTTTGTCAGTGGAAAAAAAAAAAAAAAAAATTATAAAAGATGAACTCAAACCACAGTGAAAAATTTCAAAGAGAAAAAGTCATTAATTATTTTAACCTATATATGAGACTATTGTTTTCATCAATATATGCACATGTAATTTCACAACATTTTTTGATGTTGTATGTTGACTCTTACAGTGAAGCATACTCTAGCCTGTGGATCTTGTTTCTTAAAACATTCCACATGCTGAATGGTCTTTCACAAACCATTAAGTGATCTTTAAAGACTCTCAGCCTGCTTATTTTTCTTTATCGTCACTGCATCTGTGGGGATGCCATTCCCCAAAACTAATCTAATATTTCATGGCACTTGAGTGAGCATCTTTAAAAGAAAAACAAAAAGAGGTCTTCACTTCCCTTCACTGGTTCTGAGTAGCATTGCCGCAATTTTTATCAGGCATAGAATGACAACAAATTTTGCACATGGACAGGAAGAAATTTAGCATTATGTCATATACCTGAAACTTCTGTGTTCTCTTTCTAACTGTTTACTGATGAATCAAAGGATACATTATGTATTCAAAGGTGTACTTTGGCTTGAACAAAACTACACACACAAATGCCCTACTCGACACAGTTTAAACTTTGGGTTTTGGGGGGTTTTGGTTTTGTTTTTTTCTTCTTTTTTTTTTTTTTTGCTGCACAGCAATTATTTCATGAATCATATCATGCTCCTTGGAATCATATTTTCATCAATACCTTTCTTACCACTTCTAATCTACTGGGAACATGTTTAGATATGGCATGTGACTCACCCGAAACAGATGCCTGTGAAAATAAGAACAAATGTACATATAACCACAGAGAAAAAGCGCACAAATTGCTATGAAGCCAGCCTCATTTTGCATATTCCACTTAATTTCCCATTAGGTTTGGATTCTGGCCAGGCTGTATAAATTTGAAGCAACCTAGAATATAACTAAACCAGGCTAGATTGAACCCTAGTAAAAGGTCATACTAAACAAAATTTTATCTACTACAATTACTGACCTGCTACTCCAAGAACTTTTGAAAGAGAGCATAAAGGCTACAAACAGTCATCCAAGGAGGTTCACCACTCTCTCTAACAAGTGCCGAATATGTCTGTTAGTTCTTGCAAATTACTGATGCAGATCTTAGTTAGAGTTTATTTAACATTATTATGAGGATAAGCACAGCCTTCCTGTAGCATCAGACAAGTGGCTTCAGTTAAAGTTCCAAAATTATTCTTCTGAAATCCTTTCCTTTCAGCTTAAATTAATGTTAAATCTCATGTTCAGAGGTCCTTGAATCTCAAAATTATCCACATCTTGGAACTGAAAGTGGTTCCTAGCTTTATGAACAATGCATGTTTTAGCAAGAAATTCTTCTGATCATATTGTCAACATTTTCTTCTTTCCTTCACAGTTGTCTTTCATAGCAATATAAACAGCACTGAGGGCAGAGGTCATTTTCTTCTCTATTCTAGCCATACAATTAGTAGCAAAAGATAAATATTATGTGAAGGAAAGGAAGCTGCTCACAGGCCTTGGAAAATTCTGTTTCACTGGCAAGGAATTTCTTAATTCAACCTACCTTTTCTTGATTCTGGCAGAGAAGACAGTCACATTCAAAGCAATACTGGCGCATCAGTTGCTTTTGGCGTTCACTGGTGGGCATCAGTGATTCAATATAGCTGATGGTGAGCTGTGTGCAGTACACACAAAACTAGAGTTGGTATATTTTACAAAAATTCCATATTTGGTGTTATACACATCTTATATACATCTAAGGTAACACTTTTGGGTACAACATTTTTCCAGCATAAAATATTTTTTTTTTCTAGATTTTTTTCTAGAAAAAATTGACAACTTTTACAAAGGGTGAAAAAACAAGGCCAAAAATTATTGCCATAGAGGAACATTTTTTGACATTTCCAAATCAATACTGTTTGAAATTATTAATACCCCCCAATTATCAATATTTCAACGTTTCATCCTAATTTGGAGGAAAAAGAAAAGAGAGAGATAAAAGAGAGAGAGAGGAGAGATAAAAAAGAGAGAGAAAAAAGATAAATTAAAAGAGTGAAAATAAAAAAGAAGCTTCATATATGAGTCTATGTGTATGAAATCCCATTTTCTGTCTAGCTCCAAAGCTTAAGTGTGTATTTAGCACTAGTGTTATACAACAACCAACTATCTACAAAAATTTTGTCTCAGGGAAGGCCCTACTTTCTTTCAAATACATGTTTGAGCCTGAGGAAATCTCCTCTTAAGTCATACCCATTTTCTGTATGTCTGTGATGTTTCCTTTGTGACCAAAGAGGCACGAAAGCACTGCAGTCAAAGTTGTTGAAACTATTGACAAGAAAAATTATTAAAATTATAAAAGAAAATGCTTACATTTGTGCCATTTTCAACTCCTCATGCTTTATGAAGTGAATTCCAATGAACTACAAAGAAGTCTGTAGTCTTTTCACTTTGACACCTGCCAGAAGGAATTTTACAGGGCTAACCATTTGTAGAGTTCTTCAAATGTTTAAAGTGCTGCATAGGCACAAATTAATGATAAGGGAAAGAATATAACAAAATAACAGCCCAGCTCAGACCAGCATTCATTTATACATGCTACTGAGTGATTACACTATGATACGCCCAACACACTTTGAAGCACTCCAGAGAGGTCGGAGCTAAAAAAAATCAGGTCACATTATTTCATCCTGAGCCTAGACACTTCAACTAATTGGAAGAATTTTCACATGGTTCTCAGTTAAATCATGAGAGTCCACTCTAACAAATTACAGGAAAACCTGACCAATTTGTAGTAATGACTATGAAATCCATTGTCAGAACCTTCATTTTGCAAATTTGTGAGCATTCTAATTAGACGAGCAATTAACAAGCAACTAAAACAATGCCTGAATATTTTTAATTCATTATTACAGTCTAAGTTGATTACATATTGAAGGAGAATTGTATTAAAAGAAGATTACTGAGATAGCAAAGTCAGCATTTAAAACAATCACATGCAGAAAGCCTGTGGAAAAAAAAATATGGTCTCATAATTGAAGATTAATAGTATAATTAATGAAAGAGACAAATTAAAGTTCAACAGATAAACAAAAGTTAGAAAGTATGAGAACTTTGTTAGGTTTTGCATTCTGTATAATTTTGTTCTGTCCCAGCTTGTGTGTGTCCAAGCTGAGAGGGGATTAGTTTCACCACTGGTGGTTTACAGCAGAACAGTCTGTACTAATCACTTACACAGGAGCTGTACAGTTCCCTCTGAGCTTTCTGTGCTGAATGGATGGAAATTGTTTTGTCTTTTTCTTTTTCACTCTTTTCTCCCAAGTGTAGTCTCTTCTGCCCCATTCTCTCCAATCTGTCCCTCTCCTCATTCGCTCTCTTCTCTGCCCCTGGGCATGAGTATCATTTTCCAGTCTTATTCTCCACACCTGGCTATCTAAACCTGTTTTCTAGCTCCTTACATAGCTATTATTGATTGGAACCATGGGTGGATTTTGTCATCCTGCCAGTCCCAGATCTGTCCTTCTACCTCCCCTGCATGCCTCATCTTACACCTTTTCCCTGTATTTGATCACCAACACTCTTACTCTCCCAAGTTAACAGTCCTTGTTGCCCTACTCTGTTTTCTCAATCATCTTCAGTGATCCCACCAACTTTGTCCTTGTTTCTTTCCCCAGCTGGTCCTACTCCACATCTTCCCTAGTGTGGTAAGAAAGATCTGTCTCCCTTCCCACAAAGCAGTTTCCAGTCAAGCTGAAATCCTAACCTCATCCTTCAGCCACTCCAAGCTCAATTTCCCTCTCCCATCACAAGCCTCTGATCTTCATGTCTCTTTGCAACCTACAAGTGCTTTCTGTCAAAATCATTCTGCAAACTGTCTTGTTCCCTATCTTTTATTCTCTGCATAAACATCACCGGTTCTGACCCATGTCCTACTGGGCCTTAGGTTCAGGTGGCATCCAGCAGTAAAAGGGGTTTAATCAAGTTCAGGCACTGTGCAAAACAATAGGAATCTTCAGGGCAAAATAACTAATGTGAGATTAAGTCTATTCTTTGCTAAAATGTTTAAGACGATGATTTAAACCCTGTCAGTATTGTTGAACCCATTCTTAGGCAGGGTTCAGTTCTAATATTGCAAAACAAACCCATAGCCAATATTGAACATGCTTTATCTATCTTCAGCCTACAGGGTTCATCCCTTTATTTCTTTTCATTTTTGGCTTTTTTTTTTTTTTTTTCATCATATTGTAGAAATCTTGGAAGTAGGAACAAGTTTGAAACCAGTAATTTCTTTTTCAGAAGTTACTAAACATTTGTGGATATAAACAGTCATGTGACAACCCGCTCTGGATTAGAGCGTGTGACTGAGCAGGAGGAGGACAAGAAGCTTTGTCACATTGATACCTCCTTTCAGCAACTTAGAGTTTCTTTTGCTGTCAGAGGCCCCAGTCCAAATTCCCAGTCCTGCCAGCAGAAATCTGTAAGTAAAAAAATGTTTGTAGCTGGCAGACTGAGTGGGAAAATGTAACTAGAATATTTAGAAACATGACCAACCTAACAGTGACTAAGTCTATACTAATCATTTAATCATTTAAACATAAAAATTCTGTATTCCGGTCTCTCTCCTACACTTGTTTTAATTTTGGATCCCTTCATTAGATGCAAGGCTCATTTAACTTGTACATATTTAGGAAATATGCCTATTTATCAAAGGTTGTCTTAATGGTAATTGCATGGGGGATGTATGGTATTAATTAAAACATTATTTCAGCTGACCAAAGCTTGCTTCTTTATTGCATTGCTTATAAAGAATGCAGTAAATCTTTTCCCCCAAACTGGAGAATATATATTAAATAACATTTATGAAGGCAGGGAATTATTTAACAGCCATGAGACTTATTGACTCTCAAGACTTTCTCCTTAGAAATGCAGTGCTGTCTGAGCCCTGCTTCTCGCTTTGACACAGAAATTCTTTAACTATGAGCATGGTGGTTAGTTTCTCATGTCCCTCATCTGCCAAATGAGGTGGACACAATTTTCCAGTACTGTCATGCTGCAGTGGACTTAATTTATGCCTTTTGTAGCAGGGTATAATATACAAAAATTCTAGATAGAAGATTCTGTAGAAATTTAAAATAAATTATTTTAATGCAAATAGCAGGGGGAAAAAGTGAGTCCTCTTGTTTTTGCAGTCATGGGTCTCAGGGAGGGTCATGGTCAAAAATCTGTTCCTGAGACAGTTATATAAGTGGTGAACAGTCTGTGTTCTATTTTGGTGTATAGGATCAAAATGCCTTCTAACTCAAGGAAAAAAAAAAATTGTTTTAAAAAATGTAATGTAACAAAATATAATGTGTCAAACATACACAGATATAAAATTTTTCCTCATAGAATTATAATAACAGAAGTATTACATATCTTGGTTGTATCTCATCTGAAATTATGATTTGTATTTAGTACTAATTTTAAAAATTAGTTGCTCTGTAAGAGTAGTCTGTTGCGCAGCTTTCTGCAGGAAGATACAAATTTGCTTTAACTGAATTCTGAAGCTGATCAGAAGCCATGCACCCATTTTATAGGAGAACTGGACCTCATCTAACTGTCTCTCAGCAGGACTAATTGATTTGAGCTATGCACTGAACTAACCATAGCTATACAACTTCTGATTGGAGAACAAGCAAAATGAGCTCACGTCTGCCTGCAAAACACCAGGTAGACACAGTAATTTACAAAGTCAATTGAAATTATGGCACACATCTTGATGCTGTTTGAAGTGGTTACTTAAGGGTAGGAAAATGATGAAGACCTCTTCAGAGCAGGCTGCTTATCTTTTTGAGAAAGTAAATTAGCTGATAGGCTACCTTATCACTGAAGGAGCCCTGGTGATCTCTAGGAGAACACTTTTTGTTTTCTTATAATCCTTTCCCATATCTTACCTTTCTTTGCAATACTTAAATTTTATTTTTGCAAAGAAGAAAGTGCAAGAAAATGAAATCTTTGTGTACTGTCAAAGTAACACCACCTAAAGTTACAAAAGCTGTGATAGTCAGCACTGCAACTAATATTATCTTGAGCAAAAAGGTGTTATAATTAGTCGAGCCAATGGAAGCAAGTTTCAGAAAGTCCTGTAGTATTTTAAGTAGAGACATATAGAATAAAATCCCCACAAAAATCTATTACTTCTTTCTTCCTGCCATTAGATTCAATTATGCTCAATAACCTGGTACAGAGTTGAGTCTATAGAGAGTTAGGAGTCCCTTTCTAGCCACTTAGAACCCCAATGTATGCATGGAGACCAAGTTATTCCCAAGCTTTGTCTTCCTTTCACTTTTGTCCTCTCCTCTGCTCCCTATTTCATTCCTTTATATCAGTTGCAGGACAGAAAACACTTAAATTTAGTGGTGATCATTACCAGCTGGGCAAGCACTAGAATTTGGTGTGTTAGTGTAGACTCATACTGCCATGTATGAATTATAACAGAATCACAGCAAGGATAAGGAAGAAAAAAAAAATAAAGGCTACCAAGCTTGAAATAAGTTTCCTATCAGAGACAAATTTTCACTTTAAAATTTCTACATTTAATGAGCATTATAAATGTACTTTAAACAGACAAATAAGTTACAAAGTGATAGAAATGAAAGTCGTTATTTTGAACATCAACTAAAGCATTCATTGGCAAAAGCCAATTAAAATGTAGTGTGGTTTTATTTAAAATGGTAACTTTCTGCCCTCAAAAAGTATGCAATTCCATAGAAACACATTAGTATAAAACCCAAATAATATACCTAAAGATAAATTTTAACTTTTGGTTTCCAAAGCCAAATTTAAGGACCAGACACTTCTCCATCTTGCCAACTCTCAGTATTTTATTATTATTATTCCTGCAATATACTTTGTTTTCTTAAACAGACTTCAACTTGGGAAACCATGCAATTACACATAAATCCCTTGTTTCAATGCCTACAGAAAAGTAATATTAATGACTCATGATTTCTTAGTTCTTCAGGACTGGCAACACTCTTTGCCACAAAAAATGTCCTAGATGGCTAGAATTTTTGCATGTGATTTTAAGAGTGGTTAGTTTTCTAAATAAGTAGCACCATCAAATTTAGCACTTTCATTCTATAAGGATTCAGGCAAACATTTTATGTCTCAGGTGTCCTAATGTTCTACTGCCTGAGATACATTTTGGCCTTAGGATTTGAACAAATTTCAAATTCAAATTCAATTACCACTAAATGTCACATGCCTTCCTGTTAAGAACATGCAAAGTGAACAAAATTTGCCTAGAAATGAGACTAAAACTGAATTGAAACAAATTCCGTCGGGGCATAAAACCTTTTTGATGTTCTCATCATCTTGCATGCTTTTTACCTCTGACTGTCCTAGTTAACAAGGGATGTCCCAGACAACTGGAGGCTTGCCAATGTGACTCACATCTACAGGAAGGACCAGAAGGAGGATCCAGGGAACTACAGACCTGTTAGCCTGACCCCTGTACTGGGGAAGGTCATGGAGCAGTTCATCTTGAATGTGCTCACGCAGCATATGCAGGACAACCAGGGAACCAGGCCCAGCTGGCTTGGGTTCATGAAAGGCAGGTCCTGCTTGACTAACCTGATCTCCTTCTGTGACCAGGTAACCTGCCCAGTGGATGAGGGTAAGGCTGGGGATGTTGTCTACCTAGACTTTAGCAAGGCCTTTGACACTGTCTCCCACTTCGTTCTCCTAGAGAAGCTGGTGGCTCATGGCTTAGACAGGTGTACTCTTTGCTGGGTAAAAAATTCGCCGTATGGCCAAGCCCAGAGTTGTGAACAGTGTTAAATCCAGCTGGCAGCCAATCACTAGCAGTGTTCTTCAGGGCTCAGTTTTGGGGCCAATCTTGTTTAATATCTTTACCGATAATCTGGATGAGGGGACTGAGTGGACCCTCAGTAAATTTGCAGATGACACCAAGTTAGGTGGGAGTGTTGATCTGTTCGTGGGTAGGAAGGTTCTACAGAGGGATCTGGTCAGGTTGGATGGATGGACTGAGGCCAACTGTATTAGGTTTAAAGAGGTCAAGTGCTAGGTCCTGCACTTGGGTCAAAACAACCCCATGCAATGCTGCAGACTTGGGGAAGAGTGGCTGGAAAGCTGCCTGGCAGAAAAGGAACTGGGAGTGTTGGTTGATAGCCAGCTGAACATGAGTCTAGTGGAGGGCCACAAAAGTGAAGGGCCTGGAGCGTCTGCCTTATGAGGAGAGAGAGCTGGGACTCTTCAGCCTAGAGAAGAGAAGACTGAGAGGGGATCTTATCAATGTCTGTAAATACCTGAATTGCAGAGGCCAAATGGATGGTGTTGGGCTTTTTTCAGGAGTACCCTGTGACAGGACAAGGGGCAATGGGCAAAAACTGGAACACAGAAAGTTCCACACAAACTTAAGGAAAAAATTCTTTACTGTAAGAATGTTGGAGCACTGGAATAGGCTGACCAGAGAGGTTGTGGAGTCTCCATCCCTGGACATGTTCAAAATCCACCTGGACGCTTTCCTGTGCAACTTGCTTTGGGGAACCTGCTTTAGCATGGGGGTTGGACTAGATGATCTCCTGAGGTCCCTTCCGACCCCTACCATTCTGTGATTCTGTAATTACCGTGTATAGCATTAGGACTCTGAAGTGTGGATGAAGCATAAATGTTATTCCTGCATGTCCTGGTTTTCAGCTGGGACAGAGCTAGTTTTCTTCTTAGTAACTAGAATAGTGCTGTGTTTTGGATTCATTATGAGATATGTTATAAGAAGATTGATAACATACTAAAGTTTTAAATTGTCGCTGGAAGATGAAGGACTTTCCAACTTCCCCGTGTTTTGCTAGTCTGCAGGTGCAAAGGAATGGGGCGGCGGTAATATTAAAATTAGCAAACCCAAATTGGCATTTGGATATGCCAATGGGATATTCCATATAATTTAACATCATGTTCAATATATCAATGGGGGTCTCTCAGGCTGTCAAACTCTCTCTCTCTCGGGTTCTCACTCTTCTGGGATTGCATTTTTGGTCTCAGGATTGTTGCTCCTCCAGGATCATTATCTGGGAATGGGACAGGCTTGGCCAGTGGGTGGTGAGCAATTTCACTGTGCATCACTCATTTGTATATCTGATTAATTCTATTATTATGATTATTATTACTTTAAGTTTTATTTTCTTTTATTTCAATTGTTGTATTTTCTCCACCTATGAATCTCCTTACCTTTACCCTTCCAATTCTCAACCCTATTACCTTGCAGGGAGGAGAGTGAGCAAGTGGCTGTTCAGTGTTTGGCTGCTAGCCAGGTTAAACTACCACACTGAATAAATCTGCATCACACTGCAGCAGCTACTTCCAATGTAATAATATCTCTTCTTCTAGGCTACAATCAAAATCAGGTCTACTGGCGCCTTCCTTTTTATACAATTGTGAGATAACCACAATGACCAGTCACCTCAGCTCTCCGTGTCTCTGTTTTCCCTGTGATTATAGGTTGCCAACAACTCCTTAACATGAGTAAATTGTTGTAGTGTCCTCTGATAGAAAGCAGTACAAATGTGCAAAAATATTTTTACTTCTCAGTAGTCTAGTGATCACATTATATTGCAGTGGTTGATACTTTCCTGGCAAGGGTCCAGAAGATCTATCAAGTTTATTTCTGTATGGATAGAAAAGACGTAGTCCTCTTCTATTAATCTGAGATTGACTTGCTACTTAGCTTCTAATTTCTAATAAATCTTAGTGCTTATTTACTTTCTACTAATCATTACATAAGGAATCTCATTCTGTCTAAGTCCAGTGTATATGTTTGAACGGGATAAGGCAAGTTTTCTACTGCTTATAATTATTTAAGATTCCTTGTTACCTTATAACTTGAAACAATGTTCATTTTACCAGGTTATGCAGTTTCATGTACACAGGTGTGTAAATTCAATACATGGCTATTAAGAAAATTGAGTTCATCCTTCTACAGGCAAGCAGTAAGGCAGAGTGTAAAGAAGTTGTACCAAAGCTACCATCCAGAATGCAAATACGAAAAGTGGTAGCAGTTGTGTAAGATGAAAAATAATTGGGTGTTGAAAATAATATTAAACTTCTGACTTGTACATACCCTCATAATAATTTTCTTTTCCTTCCTCTTCCCATAACAGATCTAAACTAATATTCACTTTGTATCTTTACTTTCTTGCTTATGCCCAATTTATTCCTTAGACACATCATTATTCAAAGCAGCATGTACCTCAGACCAAGACTTCTATTTCCAGGTGAGTCAAGTGGGCACCTGCTTTAACACATTGTATATGTGTGTATATATATATAAAATCTTACAAGTTTCTTAAGGCAAGTTTTCCTTTCAGTACCAAAACCTAGAAGCTACAGTTGCAACAAAGACACCAGAACCTGAGCTCTTTGGAAAATTCTGACCTTATTCTACTGTCTCATTGGAGGCAATTTTTTTTAGAAAATACACCCACATGAAGTGCAGTCATTTTAAAGCCAGTATTCACACAACTGCCAAAGTCACTGCAATCAAACTGGTTCTAGCTGCCCTGCTTTATAACTTTTATTTATTTCCTGACTGCCTCACAAATGACTTGTAACTTATACCGTATCTGCTTCACCACTGATTTTAACCTAAAGACTTCTGTGGGTTACAGACCATTAACACTAAAGTGTTCAGACCAAGTCTAAAACTTGGGTCATAGCTTTGCAGCCATGGCACAGTCTGCATGGTGGTCATGCCTGCAAGGGAATTCTACTCCACTTCTCACTCCAAAACCACCCAGGGCCACCTGAGGCCCTCTCCAACTCTGTAAAAGCTACTTGTTACAAAGAATTGCTTTATGGAATTTACCTAGGAAAATACATCCACATACATAAAAATAAGATAGCTTCAGAATTTAGAACTCCAATAATTAGTCCAAATGCATCCTGGGAAGTCATTAAAATCTACTGTATTTTAAAATAAACAATCCTTCTTGGTTAACTGGGAAGCCAAGAGGAAAGTTATGGTATATGGATAAAATGGAAGAAAATTGTCTATAATTTGGCTTGAACAAGAATGCGAGACTGAAAGATGTCTACACTTAATAGCTCCACAAAAGTATATTGCATCCTAAAGATTTCTCTTGGCAAAAAAATAAGTATGCAAAAGCATTTCCACAGGTTCTCCACAATGTTTTACCACTTACTTATTTTGATAGCCTACTATCTTAGGAAAAGGATACTTTAAAAAAGAAAACACTTCAGAGGGAGGGCAAGAGATACTATGTCTAAATTAGAATATGTATGCCCTTCTCAGAGTTTGAAGCACAGGCGTGAACAATATTTACATCAGGTCGTGATTTTGAAATGCCTGACAGCTAGGACTGCACAGGTCATTGGTGCATGTTAACTCACATACATACACATTTTTGCAGGCCTTTCTGAGCAAATTCAGTATTATTTTGCTGCAAAAGACATTTACTTTGAAATGCTTACCTCACCACAAATGATTATTTTCAAAGTAATACAAATGCTGTAGTAAAAACAGAGCTGAAAATACTTTAGTTCAAATCAGAAATCTCTTGAATAGGATATTTTGAAGTCTGTTTTAGTGAAATAGACAAGAAAACAAATCTTGACTTGCTACTTTCGCTGTCAATGAAAGGTTTAGTACAACAGTATGGTTGCAGCCTGACAAATGCTTATTGTTGCAATGACTTAACATACACTGCATTCCACCCAGAAATATTGTAAGTGTTTCCAGCAGAGTAAAGGCATTCAAATACAAACAAAATGAAGTGCCTAGAGGAGGAAAGGAGGAACAAGAATTTATCAAGACTACGAGTGATTTATGAGAAGTAATGATTATGGGGCCCAGGCAGTGTGAAGAGATGATTCTATTTATCATTTTCCCCCTGATAGCTATGTGCTAGAAAGTGGCATCAATATATCATCAAAATATTAAGCTGGTGGCCCTGCAGTCTGGAATTTATTTAGGGAGATGTCATTGTTGCAGGTGTCTGTGATGGAAGGGAGGACAAGTTAATTACCTCTTCACCAATCTGGATCTCTCGGATGGAGCGAAGTAAAAGCTGGTATCCTTCAAAAACGATCACGCAGTTTGGGTCACAGCTGTGGTTCAGTAAAGACATGCTGTGAGGGATGGTAGAGGGGGAAAAAGAGAAAAAGAACTTTATAGAGGGGCCTCCACTGCCATTCCCCTTTAATCCTTTAAAAGTAACTAACATGATTACATCTGAAGTATCAAGCAATTAAGTTACGCAACAAATAAAATCCCTGGTAAATCAGCTGCTCTTGGTTAGGGAAGGAAAATTAATGCTTAGAAGATTTATATTCGTTGCTAATAGGAGCCATGCCTGGATCTCTTCATGTGTTTCTGCCTTCTGTGTATTCAGGGTGGGAGGGAGGTGGTGGCCTCCCAGTGACTCTCCAAGAGGCCTGACTCAGGGGAGAGGGCAAAGCAGACAACTGGGGAACAAGGCAACCTGGATAGTTCAGAGCAAAAGGTTAGTACCTTGGGACTGTTTTATTTCTGCTGCTTCTGCTCGGTTTCAGGGTGCTAACCTTATTAGTTACCCTGACCATCAGTGGAAATGCAGCTCAAAGGGGCCAGCAATCAACCTCTATTTCATATTAGGTAGAAAATGGAGTATCCTATGTCCCAAGCCCAAAGTACTTGGTGCGTAAAGTTGAAAGAAGAGATACAGCCATTGCCTCTGTTCTACGCATATTTTGGTTCAGTCTCTGTTCTTGTGGCATGTGATAGCTGAAGCGGCACAGCTTGTTGGGGAGCTGCTGCCACTCTCAAGAGACACACATGCTCATGGATCTCCTGACACAAACATGCTCTTCCCTCTTTTTTGAAGGAAACTGTTAAGAACAACATCAACAACATCTGCTATACACGTTTGAGTCCCGTGTTTCATTAGCTGAGAAACAACTGACTTTGCCAGGCCAACATTAGTCCCATAGCAGATGTGGGGCTGAGGGTTCTTCCCCTGTGGGAATGACCCATTGATAGAACAATTCTGGCATCATCGGGCTGGAAGAAAGATTTTTGGCTTATCCAGCTCCTGGCTGCCTTTATTTGCTCTTCCTATATGCCTGATTCAGCAACTCAAAATCCCAACTGTTGTTGGCAAAATAGAGGATGTTGCCGAGGGTCAGAGCCCTGCACCAAAACATGTTTATTCAGTTCTTGACTCTTAAAAGGAGCTATCAACAGGAGCCTGACTTTTTTTATATCCCTTCTGGCCTAATAAATTATCTGTGTTCAATCTCCACATGAGACCAATAATGTACACTGGGAGATAGTATCCATTTAAATTCTTGTGAGATCACTGGGGGTAGTCCCAAAGCTGATGGCAAGGTGACGCAGAGAAAGGCCACAGGATTTTATCTATTTTAAAATAAATTGTGATGCTGAAGCTATCAAGTCATGCAACAATATACAACCTCTTAATGAGACTAAACAAAACACTTTTAATCAAATTTCATCCCATGAAAACACTCATAGGTTTGATGACAATTTCATCTGGAAGAATATGAATTCATCTGGAAGTGCATTTGCCTAGGACTTGGGAGCTACAAATTTGAGTTCACAATTTTCCCAGCTCAGAGTAATTTGCTACGGCAAAACTCAAACCACTCTGAACTAACTCAGGAAAGAGACTCTTGCATCCCTCGGCAGTGCATTATCACAGAACACAGATAGACACTTTCTTTGCAGTAAGGGGATTTTTCAACCAAAGGAAAATATTTCACTAATAATAATGCTCCAAAATAATTTTCCATTGTTCCTAAGTTTGTGAAAGGATTTTGTTCCATTCCACTACAAAATCAAATGACTCTTTGGTACTTCTCATAACACTAATTCCCCTAACTGCCTTTCCCTTATCTCCACCACAAGGTAGGCCTCGAGATACTGTGTCTTTATTTAAATCTTACACACATGTAGAAAAAGAAACAGAGACACACCCACTGAGGTATTGAGAACATAGTTCATCCATGCATTAGCAAAAAAATGAGATGGTAAAATATAATTTTAATCTATACATACTAATTTTCCACATTAATAATTAAAGGCAACAAATTCTATAAAGGCAAAGCCTTCCCTGGTAGGTACTTCCCTAATTCAAATAAGAAATAATTCATATATTAACATCCATTTCCCAAGGGGCTTATCTTTTCACCTTACTGGTTTCTTAGTTATGGTAATTTACTAATAAATGTGTTCAACCTTTTTCATTTAATTGCCAGTTCAGAAAGCTCTCAGCTGCAAAATGTATGTATTCTAAAGCAACACTGAACAGGCTTCCTATTACTAGTCCCAGTCACACATTTTTGTTGCCAGCATTTATTCTTACTTAGAAAAGACTACCACCTCCATAAAAATAAAATATAAAGACATATCTTATTTAAACTGTTTTAACTCTGTAATCAGGATTATTAAGAATGTTTTCAACTTGATCATATTTTTTATTCTCCTTTAATTTATTTGCATTTCCCAGTTTCTCATTTGGACATGCTACCTGTTGCTTTGATGGCCCTTACAGCTACCTAGGAAAAAGGGAAAAAAACCCAACATAGATTTTGCCTGTGAATGAAACAGTGTCCACGGTACCTGGGATACAGGCCAACACCAACATCCTGCATCTCTCCATTACTGATGGTGAAACAGTTACAGGTCACCTGTAAAAACAAGGAAAAAATCCAGGATTACAAGAATCATTTGGAAACCTCATACTCAAGTGAAAAAAACCCTTTCAAAATAAAATGAAGGGGCAATTGGTAATTGGATGGGAAACATTCAAGCCCAACACTGGTGCTCTTTCATTTTTGAGCGTTCACATCTGGGACACACTCTCCTGTAAAACTGCACTCAATTAAAAGCAGAAATATTAGTATCTTGCAAAAATGTGGGGTTAAACACATGCAGAGGCCCTACTTTCCTGTTCAGAGGGGAAAAAAAAAAGCTTCCCTACAGAAAGCCTGAGAAGCTCAGCCCAGAGACAACATAGCAGATGACAGTGACTGCTGATTAAAAGAGTGACTGTTTCCATGCTGGGACTCTGCTGATGACAGACTGTCACAGCACCTTTTAATGAATACCAGTAGAGCCCAAAGATATATATGGGACAGTTTGGAAGTGAATAGTAGCCTTGACTGTGGCAACATGATATGGGCATAAATAAATACAGGTTGTACAATAGTCTGTCTTTTATGTTGTGGGTATTTTGGTTTGCATGTAAAAGATCCCACAAAAAGTATGTCCAAATTGCCATTCAAGAGAAATACAATCTTTAATTTAATCTTAAATATTCAGCTTGATAGTGTATTCTTCCCTCACACAATCATACAAAGCTAAAGTGGTTTTAGAAAAGAGTGGAGAAGAATGGAAGTTGCTTGCAAGTAGATACAGTCCTACCCCAAACTATCACACTGAAGTTTCTTGGTGTTCAACTCCAAGATAGATCAGTACTTTGTAAATGATTAGCAAGCATAATTTCTGTGGGCTTAAACAAGAACCAGGCTCCAATTCCCAATGTATTTTTAAATATCTGATTTTTTTTTTAACAGCTAGTTTTTGTGGGGGTTTTTTTATTTTTTAGATAATCTGTTGGTCAGTTATCAATGACATACTAATAAAATTTTTTATGTAGAAAAACACTGCATGATACTGCATATACAAGAAAAGTGCCAGGTCTCTTATGCATAACATGAGATTACTAATATCATTAATTCTCATTAGAACAGAAAATGAGTTAGAGTAGGATTTGGCAGACATGAAAACAAGATTTGAAAGTTGCAGTTTTACCGACAGAGTAATTGCCCAGAACAGTAAATGCACACCTCTATTTTAAAGAGGTACACTGAACAATTTAATAGTATATCTTATCCTATAAATTGACAAATCATTATTTATGAGAGCATTAACCATAAGGTGAAAATGAAATCCTCTTTCAAAATTTCTCACAAATTCTGACAGCAAAGTTAATTTAAATAAATGTACATGCAGTATAGCGTGTGGGGTTTTTTTTTAATGGTTAGACAATACTTTGATTAGTCTATTATTTATGTAACCCACTCAAATGTTCCTGATCAATTACAAAAAGCATACATCTTAATTATTTCTTTCCTGCTGGCATTGGATATAAAGTGTCAGACAACTTCTGAGCAAAAATTAGTCCATTTAAAGTGGCAATTATCCTGGTTCTAAAAATATTGACTTGATTTTGGTATTTATTAAAAAATAATGCCTTGCAGGTAAAAGAGAAAGAAAGCCCTCTTACGTGGACCTTAGCTCTCTCTAACGGATTATGAAGTAGCAGAGGTCAAACATCTTTTAGAACTAAATGAATCCCTCTTCCTTGCAAATCTCCTATTATTACCATAAAACTGTTTACATTAACAATAGTGAATTTTGATCACTGTATAGAGATTTCATAATTTTGTATTAAAGATATGTATTCTATTGTGTGAAAAGTTTTACACACAGAAGTTGCAATAGTTTTACTTTCTCCTTTTCATAAATATGCATTAGCTTTTTATACCAGGATATATGCAAAGAAAAACGTGAGATGAATGGATGCTCTGAGATTCAGATGTCAAGAGCTTCTTTCAAGAGTAGTTTGCTGTGAGGCACTTTAACCTCTCTGTTTTAGGTATTTTCACAGTATGCAGTTGCATCTCAATACTCCTGTGAGATAGTGAAATACCATCTAATTTCAAATTATTTGCAATTTCAAATATGAGACTGAGAAGCTGAAGTAAACAGAGCTAGATCTAAAAAGGTATTTAAGTAAGCAGACACAGGCAGAAATCTAACTGGTCTCATGAATTTTGAGCTACACGATTTTGTTCACAACCCTACCAGAGGCATAAGGAGTTTCATATGCTCTGAAGTCTGATTAACCTCCTAGAAGGCAATCTTTCCCACCTTTTAAACTCAGGTTTGAAAAAAACAGTAATGCACACATAAAGTGATAATAACCTTTGTTAAGGCTGCTTTCTGTCCTCAGTAAATGGAGAAACAGAGGAATTTAGATGGTGGTGATGGGAGGAAGATGTCATCATTTACGGTGTGAAAAACTCTAATATGATGACAATCCTTCATGGACAGTTAGCAGCTAGTAACAGGTATTAAATATGAAATTTCCATAGTCTGTCAACTGGGGATGGGGTTGTTTATTTGTTTTCCTTTAGATTTCCTTTAGATTATTTCCCTTGGTTGCAATGTCTCTGAAAATCTACTGAATCTCCTATATATTTTTATTTATGTAAACTTTTAAGAGGTTTTAAATCTCAAAGTTAAAGATCAGTCCTACCAAGGGGAGTTCTGAGATTTCAATCCAAAAGTCCACCATAAGAGCTGATGTTGTAGACCACACCTCCCAAGAAACAAAAGGAAGGTGGCATTTCTTTTACAGAACAGCTGAAAAAAAAGCCATTTTCCTAGCTTCTTAGGATTTAGAGATGTTTATGTGCAGCCCAAATAACAGCTAAATCCGGAGTATCTGACACTGCTGCAGGAGAGGGCAAGTAAGCTGTTTGTTCCTGAGGCGATCATTTACGTACCAAAATCTACTGGGTCTGGAAGTTAACTAACTCAATTCTATGGAAAAAAAACCCAAGACAAAATAAACAACATCTTTCTCGTGCATGACTTTCAGGGCTTATGGTTGCCTTGCATGGTCTTTTTTTCTGCCTTAACTGACACACCTCATTGTACTACCATCATGTTCTGATTCTGTGTTATCCTAGATTTTAAAATAAAAAAATAAACAATTCTCCGCAATTTGGCACTTCAAGAAATGGGTTATCCTTCCAAAGGCATGGCCCTTGTCATCTTAACTCCTGCAGAATCATTTATCTCGGTTATTTAATTTGTGTTGCTGTTCAGCTTGTCCCTTCTGATTTCTCTAAAAATTCCTCTCTACGCAGCTACACAGCACTAAAACTCCATATCCACATATAGAGACAGAACAGAGTACTCACAGAGTTTTATACCCACAAATAAGGGAAAATGTCCACATATTTCAGAACTTCAAAGCTGCAAAGCCGCAAAGTTGAATTCCTTGCCATTTCTAAAACTTCTGAAATAACACATCTCAGCATGAGAATCGAGGGAAAATTCTCAGGGGAGAGTCACAGGCTTTTCAAACCTCGACAATGCAAAACTTAGGACTATCCTAGAGCTCTCAAGGCTTATCATCATAGCCTGATTTGCCATACAGTTCACTAACAATTTAAAGAATCAATTCTCAGTGTTTGAGTTGGCTCCATGGCAATAAATCCTGCAAGTTTATTTAAAAGGAACTGCTATTTCAAATAACAAACAATATTACATAAACTGATTAAATTAAATAAAAAGATTTGTTCCTTTGAAAGACTGCATATGTTTTAGAGAAGTATCCTGTACTAATTAAGGTAACCCAAGTAGAAAGACATAATCTTTCCCAGACTGGTAAACACACAGAGAGTAAACCAGCTTTACTTACTGACCATTATTCTAAGGCATACTATACCAGAAAAAAAAACCAACCCTGCAATCTGTTAAATTCTATTTCCTCTCTGAGTGACATATGAAGACTGTAAATTTACCTTGTAAGGAGGTCTCTGTTCTCAAGACTCTGGGGCTACTGTCTGAGCAATCTTTATCTGTGCCAGACCCACAGTCCTGAAGATTTATTTTGGTGTTTGCATTTGACAAGGTATGAAGGCTTCAGTTTGGAAACATACCGAGCTGAATTTACTTTCAGTTCAGGCTACATTAGTATTACTTTATAATTATTTAAATAAAGCAGACTCAGACTTGATAGCAGGACATTCCAGATTTGGAATTTCAGACACTAAGACAATGAAAATGTCAATAAGGGAGTAAGGGAAAGAAAAAAAAAACAAACCATTATTGCCTAACACTTGCTGCACAGATCAAATAACAAATACCAGGACTAATAATCAATCATTTTGGCTCCGTGTGGTCCTGTACATTCCTGCAACACAGTAAGGCAGCTCTTATAACACATGTAAGAAACCCTGACAAGAAGGACTACCAAAGGGTATATTGCACTGATAGGGTCAATATAATTTTCATCTTTGATATACAATGAGTCCAGCCATTTCTGTAAATGGTATGTCACAGCTGGTGTATTCTAACCCACAACCAGGAAGAAAGCCATAGCTAACACTTTTTTCCCTAATTTATGAACCCAATGTAATGTAAATTAAAGATATGAAAAAGCCCTTCATGGATTATTAAGTTTCTCATTCACAGCAAAGCTGTCTGGGTATTCCTGGTCATTGGTGTAACCACTTCCCATGTTAACAGGCTTCTCAATAGACTCAAACATAAGCCAGGAGGAAGGGGTGAGCAGTAAATGCTCAGTATATGAGGGGCACGCTAATTTAAATGACCAAGACATACCCCAGAGACCTTCCAGCAACACTACATCCCACTACAGCTTTGCACTGGTAGCTCTTTCCCACTTGAGGATGAACAGATACCAGGCACAGATGGTTGATAGATCTCAAATCTGCTAATGACTTCATTTGGCACATGGAGCGCTAGAGCAACAGTGCTAAACGTGGCAACAGTGCTACACTGTAAATGCACAGTATGCCATGGCAGTGACAGACCTGTCAAGTCTCTTGAGTGTATTTCACTCAGCTGCTCATGGCCACAGACCACGACATCCAGGCTTCTCAGGTAGGCAGAGCTTCTCGCTCTGAAACCTCAGCTCTGTCCACTGGACAGAGTATTGGAGAAGGAAAGAGGAGATGGGACAAGGTGAAAAGGTGTCTGCTGCCAGAATGCTGTACTAAAAGGTGACCTGTTACAAGGCACATTTGCAAACTAGACCTTTGTGGCTTATATATACACGCTTGTACATTTTACTAAATCAGCAACTTCGATTCTATGTTGCATTGCACTCAGGACCTAACTACTAGCTCCCATAGGAGCCACAGAACCAAAACTAGATGAAGAAGACATCAGAAGTATCAAAATAAACTGAGATAAAAAAGATTTTTCGGTGTTTTGTTCCAGACAGAAATCAAAACATATTAGAATGCCTTTGGGAAAGCTTTACCTTATTTAGGTTTGCAGACTAAGGAAAGTGGACAGGTAGTTAACTGTTTGTGATACTTGCTCAGAAGCCAAATTTTGCTGCAATACCATGAAATTTGGTGGTTATATATCTTTTAAACCATGACTGAATTCAAAATTATTTCATTTCACTTCAAGAACAATTCATTCTATTAATCTCTTGTGCCAAAACATCAATGTTTCAGCTGAATTAGAGACTACCATTACTTCAGAGCTAGTTACAGCAAAGATGTGGATTTGAAACTGTTTTCTTAGTTCTTCATCTTATGTCTTTGGAGACCTTTCTTCATATCAACTGTCAATATTTCAGGCCTTTTTGCTATCCCTGAACATGAAAGTTTTTAACGAGTGTGCAGAACACAGGTATCCCTTGCAGAGGGCTGTCACCACCTACACGCCAGTAGACCAGATAAATTTGGCCTGACGTTAATAGATGATTTAATGCAAGTGTGCTTTAGGCATTCCTTTTTAGTACTCAGATAGGTGGTGCAATTTTGATTGGAACGGAATGAAAATAGGTCATGCAAATTACCTCCTCTCTTCTTAACCCCACACATACTTCTCCAATCTTCAAGTAAAAATATTTATCTATGCAGCTCAATATATTTGATTGCTAAGAATTTCAAAGCCATCATCACTAGGACAAATGTTATGTTTGCTATGGGCACTTTTTTTTTTTTCCAAGTGTGTGCAAGATGTAGTTACAAACCTGAAACTTGAAAAGCTAAAGCCTGAAACATGCAAAAATATTACACTCTCTGGGTGAAGTTAAATATCCTGAAGTTTTGTAGAACTCCCATTAAAAATTTTGTGCAACCTGTCCTAACCTTTCCACAAATTTCTCCTCTGAAAACAGTCAGCAAGTCTCATGTTCCCTTTGGTGAAATTCTAGCTTTTACCCAGCTCTGCAAATATTATTATTATTCCTGCTTTTTGGAACAGAACTGAAATGCATCTATTTCTGGAGCAGAACTGGAGAGAGGGAACTGCAAAACCACTAATGGATCATATTACAGTACGCTTGCAGCATTTGGCATTATTAATTCGGAGTGGAGTAGAGGCATGACATCCTTCTCTTCATCCTCATTTTCCTACTGGTAACTCCTCTCCTGTGAAATGGGGCAAGGTTATTAGCTGGATTTCAACAGCCACTGCATGCCCGCCTATTGAAAATAAACTGCTTGTTTATTGAATAAGATCAAACTTAATGGACAGCCAGGAGTGGTTAACTGACTTTGTCTTGCTTATTTTGTTACATATAGTTGTTTACCTGCTTTGCAATAGTATATTAAAAAAATAAATGTTGGACTCCATATGAAAAATTAGTTTGAGATTCAGCTATGGTTGCTGGTGTGAAAATTACATAGGCAAAACCAAAACATGATTTCATTAATCTTGTATAACTTCAGCTAATAATACAGATGGAATAAATTACTATCTGTCATCTCCTTCCACTACCCAGATGATTTCCTCATACCAGACTCATAACTGCTAGGCAGACTAAGTTCAGTGAGATGAAACCTAGCCTAAATGTTTCAGGGTTTGCCAACTGTATTCTTACAGTTGCAATATAATTGTTATTCCTCCTGGAGGTGCTTATTAAGCCAGGCTTTCAAGGCTATTTACCTCTTGAAGTCCATCGACCATAAATCTTTGGATTAGGTCTGTTGGGCTTATTGAATTTTTGTGTCTCTTTCCTCTTTTTCACTCTTTAACTATTACCCAACAATATCTTTTTTACTGGTGGGGAGGGGGGGAGGCGGGGGGAGAAGTAAGGAGAAGTTAAAAATCTGGATAGGAAACATGCCCTATGTTCTTCCAGATAGTTGGCAAATCAATAATCTGCTGAGAGCATTTAATTTAAATTACATAGAAAAGTATAATTTGAAAATTATATAAGCTGTTCACAAAATGCCAATGTAGAATTTAATAAATAAAATACTGCCTTTTTAAAGTTTCTTAGCACTTGATTAGCATACACCTGCAAAATGCTTTTGAACTCACTCTTACTCTTTCCTTTCACAGACAGCATATGAACAGTGTTGTCAGATGAAACAACTAATGCTACTGTACCATAGGAGGTGTTCTGCAAGGGACAGGCTAGAGCTGCCTGTGGCCTGTAAAAAGGAGTGGAGTACCAGCTGATATTCATTAAATATATTAAGTCCAGGTGGCAATTAGAAGTTTAACAGGACAAAGTAAACTGTTAAACCAAAAGCCCTCTATGTATTTAATCCTGAAACACTGAAATACCCAGTTGATTGCCTTAATGAGAGGTCTTTGGGGAAAAAAAAGGGTAACTGCCTATTAAAGGCACTGAAGAGATAGTTAAATCCAGCCCACAGCTCTAGACCCCTTTCTGACTGAAAGCAAAAACTGATTGCACTGTGAGCGTATGTGCTGGCACAGAAAGGTGAATATGACCAAAAGGTTTTCCACCCAGCATTTTTTTTTCCTACATTTATATTTTTTGGGCTATTTCAAACATTGCTCTGATCAGGAAACAGTTGAAATAATTTAATTTTCAGAATTCCATAACATTGGACATGTTTAGTCTCAACAGAGTACATACGCTTTTAGTTACTGTGAGTCTTAGTTTTCATGATGATGCCACTCATTTTCTGATTCCTGTAACACTAGTCAAACATTCTTGGACAATCCTATTGATGATAAACCAGTCAGTCAATGACATCTATCAATACCAAAGACAGTTTGCTAGCATTGTGTGCTATATTTGACCATATTGGCAAGTGACAGGGAGTTAAGTCTGGAAAAAAATAATAATCCTGCTCTGTTCCTTTGGATCCACATTTGACATCCAGGATCTAAACCAGAGCATTTCAGAGCTGCGTTTCTCATGGGTAGGCCAGGGTGGGAGATTTTACTTGAAGAGGCTCCAGATGCTATAACCTGCTCCATTCATGGATGCCTGGATACTTGGTACAGAGTAATAGAAACCTCCCTTTCACATTTTGTTTGGATCCCTTTGTGACTTTTTAAAGTACTAGTAGAAAATAACTCTTTTGTTTCTGCAAGAGAGGGAACCATGGCCATATTTTGGGTGGTTATATGGGAACAAGGCTTATGGCACCCACAATGCCTGTACCCCAGAAATTAACAGATGGAAGGACACCACCCCATCCATCAGGATTCCTTAGCAGAAGGGCAATTACTTCAACAGAACAGATAATAACTCCCACTATATTGTTCTACCTACAACTGAATAGAATAGATATTCCTTTGAAATAGCATTTTTCTTTATTGTACCAGATTAGGAGTAGCCATTACATGGATTTTCTGTATTGTTACTGTATGCTATTACTAGTTAGGAAAAAATGCACAATACTTGAAGGTAGCATTAAGCTACACTTTCATTTGAGTAAGAGCCACAGAGTAAAGAAAATATAATAATTTACTCAAAAATAAGCTCATAAATTAAGTTCAAACATAAAATTCCTAGTTAATGTGATACCAAACAAAGAGTTGAAAAAAGAAATGTAAAATAGCTACATATAAAGAAGCTTTTAATAGCACAGCTAAAATCATACTTTGCAGAAAAAAGTCAGGAAAAAGTCAAACTTCTATGTATGCTTCCTACTTAATGAACTCTCTTATGGTATACAGACTGTAAATTGGTGAGAAAATGGTCAATAATTGCATTATTTAACCTTTCACTCATAAAGAAAAAAAAAAGTATTTAATTTTGAGAAGTCTCTACCAGATATCTTGGAAATACAGACATAAAGGAAGGTTAGATAAACACTAAGTTGAGCTCACAGTTCAAATGCTTGTGGGTAGCTAACTGAAGTTCACAGACCTGTATGTAATTGCTGCCTACAGGAAATACTTGCATTAGTGAAAGAATTTTCTCCTCACTCCTTCCCCTTTGCCCTTCCACATACTCACCAGCAAATAAACCTCCTAAGAGCATTTCCGTAATGAACAGGACTTTTCCCACCTCTAAGACATGAACTCAATCTAACAGCCAAGAACAAAATCTGACAACTTCTCAGAAACATGATTTTAGAAAGTATTAATTGATAAAGGATACACTTTTATACAAATAAGCACAAAATAAGCTTGAAACAAAATGGTCCATTCCTTGTTCATTTGTCCTTGTTTAGACTCCATGTGGTTTTTTGGACCTTTTAATACAAATAAGAGCACAAAATTTGCACTTATACTAATGTAAATTGTCACTGACTTCAATGGCATCAGATGAGTTACACAAAACAACAGTTAGGTAAGGAGATCATTAGTTGAACTAACATTAAAATTTCTTTGAGCATTGAAATTGGGTGATCAACACCATGTGGTTAAAATTCTGTACGTTTCAGACAAAACAAATCCTTGTCATTAAACATCTGCAAACTTTGTGTTGCTTAATTCTTTAACCCAAGCTCTTAACAACAAATGCCTCAAGTTCACATCGAATACTAAAATAAAAAGACAGAAATTTTTAAAACAAATAGATAGTAGATGTGGTATCATTAAATAGCTTGTCTAGTCAAACTTGAAAGCTAAGCAAACATTTTAAAAAATAATATGCAATTTTCCTTCTCTCTTTTTTTTTTTTTTTTCCCTAGCTTGAGATAGCTTGAAAGGCACTGAAACTTTGCATTTATCAAAATTGTATGTGTTTTCCCAGCATTCAAATGATATACTGCCATTTACAAAGTGACTGCCATAAGTTGGTATTCTTTCATGAGAAAATGACACTTTTGCCTACCAACAAGTATCAAGATTTCTTTGTAAGAAAAGTTGTATCATCTTCCCTCATATACTCAGGCCAGGAAAATAAATAACACTAGTATATACTAGAAAGCTGATGAATACCAGTTTCATTTTCTTTATCTTACAATTTTTAAGCCAATTCATGCTTTCAGAAACTTAAAGAGCAGATACAATCTTGACATTTCAAAGTCTCTACATTTCAAAGTTCACTACAGTCTGAGAAAATTACAATGGTGTTATATATTTCAAGCAAGAAAGATGGCTGAGATGGCTGTGCTGCTTCTATGAAACTAACTACAGATTTACAAAATACTCCTTTGATTCACAGCACTTTCCTAGTGCTTCATGCTATTTTTTTCTGATGTGCAGATTCGCTCTCACCAAGTATTTATCCACAGTTTCCACATCCCTCACTTCAAGCTTTTTTCATTTTGTGCAAACCAGATCTTTACATATACCCAAGACAAGCAAACCAGCTAGATAAACAGTGACTTCAGCAAGCAACAAGGAGCAGCTGGCATTTCTATTACACCTGTTAAAACCCAGGGTGACAGGAAAGAATATACTAATTTTTAGACATAACAATACTAGTGGATCCTAGCAAATTCCTCACTTCCACCTCCAATGAAAACTCTGAGTTTATACCTTGAAGTTCTCTTAAAAACATCACAGAACTAAAGAAAGTGCAAAATTGAATAAAAAATATGATCCACAAGATGTGAGTTTATTCAAATCCTTTGCATTTCTCCTTACAGTTTGCATTTTGACACTGACACTCCTCCTTATATTCATACTGTTTTTACCACAGTGTAATGCCAAAAAACTACACACCAAAATACATTGCAAAATAAAGCTCACTGATATTTACTCAGACTTCTCTCTGCCAGATCTGTATATATGACTATGAACATACCCTCATGCCACTTCATGTGTTTGTTTAAAAAAGACATTATTTAACAATAAGATCTTTATCAGAAATTTAGCCATAAAGCCACACATTTTGAAAACCAAGTATCCATAGTAACTAACTACACAATCATTGAACTTGGGTATTATCAGTTTCAAAATTATTCATAAACAATTTGAATTAATAAACATCTGAGCCTGTACATTCCCCTCCTTTCCATGAGTAAAAGATTTTATCCTAATTAGAGTCGAGTAAATAATTTTCAACAAATCATTTGCCTCCAAAAGCCATTTCTGTCTTTACTTTCAGAATCCCTGAATGCAGATTATAAATCTCTCAAAATTCATTCAAAATCAGATCAAATCTTTCTTTCTTGTTGCTGCTATTATTTCACTCAATAAACCAATTATGAACTAGGTGGTAAAAATTCATACTCAAATACAAAAATTGAGGCAGTCACTGAGTCTGTAGACACACTGGCTGACTTAAAAACTGAAAATACTGTAGCTTAATATTGTGATTGCATTGCAGCATAAAAGCTAAATGCAAATCACAATCCCAAAGACAAACTGGAAAAAGCCCTGTCCTTGAATAGTAGCAATTAATGGAACAAATTAACCTTGGAAAATATTAATTCTTCATTTTTTATTCCACACAGAAATTGTCACCCAGACCATCCTGAGAATTACGATTTTGGGGAGAAATTCTTCTTTTTTTCTCCCATTACCATCTGCTATTGGAATAAAAACTCCTTAAATAATTTCTGAAAAGAACTGGGATAAAAAAATAATAATGCTTCAAACTCAGGAAGTAAAATAATGGAGCATTTCATCTGTAGGGAGGAAAAAAGGATAATGCTTGTGGAGATCCTTTCCTCGTTGCAGCTTCTCATTTTAACAATTCAGTTTTGTGACTACAAATTGAAACCAGAGTTCAGCAGCCCTGAAATACTATTATTTGCCTCTATATCTGTAGCTTTATATTTCTATTTGCTCAAGGACATCAAATAGTGTGCAGACATTAATTAGTTAAGCATTATAACAGCCCTATGAGGAATGGAAATGCAGAACTGAATCATTAAGAGTTTGAATGCAACACCAAGGCCACGGAGCACATCAGCAGCAGTTCAGTATACAAAGGAATTTTGTTTAGAGTCTTTGACTATATCCAAAAGGTTTACATTTAAAAAGAAAAACAAACTCAGTGTTCTTTGGAAAATAACAAAAGCATAAAATCCACAATTGAATTGCAATTCCTGGCTTTACGCTTCCCTGTGGTACACATCGATGGTGCCATGCAGCAATACAGCTGCAGGCACAGTGTTGGTCATGCTATGCCAGTTAAGAGGTCATTTATTATTTCATGTCTTCTGTCTTGGCTGCATGATGCTGTGAAATTGGCTGGTAGCTCCAACACACTTCTCTGGCACGTTTTTAGTTTGCATTTGCCTTTCTCCATTTATGCATATTACTGCATGCCTGCCTGTTAACTGCCAACTATAGAGTTAACTCATATAGAAAACAAGAAAGTGAGCAACACAAAGAAGGGGGAAAGAAACCTCCTCAGCAGTCAAAACCTGTAAAGCACTAGAGCACCTTTAAAAGCTCAGTCATTAATCAGGAGGTGAAACTCCTGCAGAATTGGGGATAAGAGCAATCAAACTAGCACAGAGAGGTCGTGCAGCCCACCTGATCCATTTGCTGTAGGGCATCTGCTATCCTTTGATTCTTAATTCAAATTCCATATGTAAATTTTTAAAAACCATGAGAAAAATAATGCCAAAAGTACAAGGTTTTTTCAGGAAAGTAAGGTAATTCTTGTTCAGTCATGTTGCACTGTGCTTCACACAAACCATAGTCATAGTTTGTGCTTTACACAAACCACTGGCAATATGAGTTTTCCTTTCTAGGTAAGGTCCATAAGCCTCCATAGCAACACCAAGTAAAAGAAACCACAAATTCTTGCATGACTCATGCTGCTTTCAGGAACTTGCCCTTGGTCTTCATGCAATACAGTTGAAAACAACTCCATAGATGCCATGAATTTAAATGAGTGCAAAGGCATTTACATTAGCAGACCAGAAACTTCATTCTAAAGCAAGATTTTAACAAAAGTATAGTTCAAGTTAGCACAGTCTGTCCAACCTTTTTTTTTACCAAGACAATATCTGTTCTGGAGATTATAACCAAAAGCAGCTGTGATGAATCAGAGAGGAATGGGAAGGAGAAAATGGATTCGATATTGAACATTTTAAGGATAATCTGTAAAGTAGATGTAACTGATGATTTGTCAGAAAATGCCATGTTGCAGAATCCAAGTATTTTACAGAAATGCCAGTCTCATACAACTGTTGCTGTGATACTGGAGAGCATATTTAACTTGAGCAATAACCTATATTAAGTTTAGGGAGTTCTCTGAATTTCTTTACAGAAATTTCCTATTTATAAATAAATTTTTAGAATGAAGTCTCATTATTATAAAACTACAATAAATGTTTCTAGCAGTGTTGCTAAACAGACTGCATATCATACTACCGGACTAATCTGATTTCTCAATTCTACTAATGAGCAGAAGACTCCTGCACTAGTGTACCCATACTTGTAGCTATTAGGCCTATCCAACTTCTGATTTTGTTTCTCAGCTATGCTTATCAGCACAGTTCAAGCTGATTTCACACAGTACTGTTACAGTTTATAACAGTGAAGGATCCATCAGATAGTGACGAAAATTAACATAATTAGGGAGGAAGCTGGTTGCTTTCTTTGTAATGTTAAATATTCTGCCTAGGCCCAACTAACTCATTTGCTGAATTCTTTTTGTCTGAGATTCACTCTCATTTCTTTTTGACAGGAATTTCTGTTAAGGTTAGAATGAATTAAACATTATCACAAGAAAGAAAATGGCAATGAGAACATTAATTGGCAATGACAGCAGTATCATGATAGCATCCTTTTTAAATGTACAGCAGTACATTTGTCAAAATGTGAATTCTCTGCTCCGAGAACATTAAAACATAAACTCAGCCAACTCTTACATGGACAAGAAACATCATCAAACTGAACAAATAAAAATGTAGAAGATTTATCACAGAAGCCCTTGACCTCCAAGATAGTTTTTCAAACCAGTCAACTTTCGGTCTTAAACTAGAAGAACAATTTTCTTATGCTTATCTCAGACTGTGGGTGGATGAATGAAGTCAAGTGTCTGTGAATCTCTCACAAAGATACAATGTCTTTTTTCTCAGGCTCTAAGAGCATCTCTAGGTTTTTTAAACCAACATGTCTGATGAATGATACAGTTTTCACCATCATTTTAAATGTTCAAAAGAATGTGTATAATTATTTTCTAAAAATAAGCCAGATAGAATCTCTGTCTAGGTTTTTAAACTCTAGCTGGAACCCTACTTTGGCAGCACTTACTGTAGGATCTGAGCACTTCCCAACTATCAGCCTGCACTCTGTATTCTGGAAGCTTGTCTTATCCCAAAAGCTCCCCCAACCAGCACACCTCTGTTTACGTTCCCATTATGAAAATCTGTTTCTTCAGAGGAGAACACTGTGGCTATGCAGTGTGTCACAGATCTCCAAGAAAACGCGGTGTCTGTGTCAATCTATGTGTCTCACACTGGATAAAGGAATCTTAAGTGAGCACTAATGCTCATGCCTTGCCCTTCCTTCTAAAACTTATCAAAATTATATGTATATAGAGCCATTCAGTAGGGAATAGCAACACTTCCGAGACTTCCCCAGAAAATTCTCCTGTCCTTTGGTTACTTCTCCATTTATTTTATCAGGTTAGTTATTGAATATAAAGATGTCAACATCTAACACAGTTTACTTCAGTAAACACAGAAAACTCAAAGACAGTAAAAAGGGTACAGAGGCCACACTGTCCCCAAGGACAGAGTGTTCAATGCTCATGCCAGAGCAACCAGGTTAGCTGGTGCGCTGCCATGCACCTGCACTGAAAACAGAATCTAAAACCAGCAGCAGCCTCCAGTGCCATAAACACATCCCTGAACAAAATTCACTAAGTGTCAAGTGTGTGACCTTGTAATAACACTGTCAGATGAATCTGAGTTTTAGATATCTTGGAAGTAATTTCAGACGTCACTGTGAAAAAATAAAATTATCCAGGTATTTAAAATAACAGGTTGTAGGGCATGGTCAGACAATCATGAACTGCATAGTGACTTAAATTAGCATTAAATTACCCAGAGTTTACCTGTCATGAAATAGAAGCATGCAACAATCAGTTACTGCATCTCAGCTCAAGGGTGGTAACTTCTTAAGACATGTTAACTTAATCATTTACAATCATCTACTCACAATTCTAATTTACATGACATTCCTTCAGCAAATAGATTACGCAGGTTGCAAATGACCTGCAGGGATATTATTGTATTAGTTAAAATTTTAACAATGCAAATTAGGACAGGCCCTTGGCTACACACTCAGTCAGAAATCATTATTCTAGTAGTGCAGAATGTAGAATACACAACACACAGATAGAGCTTCCAGAAACTGTGGCACATCAGTACAAATTAACAGCTACTACCTTCCCTCCCCCGCGCCCCCCCTTTTTTTTTTCAGTGTCACATAAAAAGGTAGCAAATATAGAAAAAGAGTGACACAGTGGGTGAGAGAAAAGACATGGTGAATTTTGGCTGCAGTCTTCGCTAATTCTTGCAGTAAAGGAAGAGTAACTGAGAATCCGAGCACCAGTTTTCAAACCTTTGACTTGGAACATATTTCCTGTGTGGCTTTGGGCAAATTGCTTACCCTGTGTTTGAACCAGAGTTCTGCATTTAATAGAAGTGGTCTGATCCAACTCTTCAGCTCTGTATCCCAGTTTTCTTTGTTTTCTCCGTGTCCCGTGAGGACCACTTCATAAGAATGTGATACAGCAACAACAACAAAAAGCTCAAACCCTTTGCTCTTGTTTCCTACAACTTGCCCTAATGTCACACCCTGTTTTCTGCAGTAAATAAGCCCAGAGTCAAGCTACAGTCAAACCTCTTGGAATGTAAAATCTGTTCTTTGACATAAACCCAAACAAGCTAAATATCAGTGTTTCAAACATATCTGAACTGTTAACCAGAATTCAGTGACTTGGATTAGACTGTCTCATATGGTTGACAGACATATATGTTGACAGAAATATTGTGCCAATTTCTCAAATACTGTCTTCTAAAAATGTAGTTCTACATGAAAAAAAGATATCCAGAGGTCTTTCTTCAACTATTTTGGATAATTTTATCTTCTATTGTTTATTTGTAAGAATAATGACCTTCTGTAACGCTGCTTAACCAACTGTGATTTCCAATCAGTCTAGGGAAGAAAACAGCAGATTTTCTTAAATGTAGCTTTACAAGGTAGTAGCATCTTGAGTGACAGATAAAATTACTACAGGTATGCTTATTGTAAATGAAGTATTCATCAGTGGAAAATTGTCTACTCAATTATACTTCTGTCCAAGAGAAAAAAAACAGTATAAAAATCAAACATTAAGCTCTTAAAAAAAAATCTCAGTGGTTATGGGAAGAATGGTAAAAGCGAAAGTTCTCTTGAAAGAGGCCCTGAACACTTGCTGAAATTTTACTTGCTTGAAACCAACTGAAATGAGGATTTCCCTCACCCTTAAATGGTCACAGAAATGTACTCATGAAATGTGTGTGTAAGACGTGCCAGATTCACATTCCTACAAGAAATGGTTTACTAATGTGAGTCAAATGTGCCCCAAGAAAACTAGTTCGAGTATTCAGAAGTAAATTCTGTCTTTAAGGATCATTTTGTCCTTCGTCTTTAATGCCACCAGAAGGAGTAGGGAAAAGTATAGTAATATCTGCTCTCATGGGCAGATGCCCAGTACTGCCATGACTAAGGTCATTCTGTCTTTAGCATCTGGACTAGATATAATATTCAAAACTGTAATATTCAAAACCATCACGTGTAATATTCAAAACCATCATGTGCTAGCATTAGAAGGACAAACATTATGTTCGGTCTCTGCATAGGCTGAAAAGAGTCACAGAAAACCTGTTGGTTTGCTCATCAGCACAGAACTAGGTAAAACCTATTGGTTATCCTGCATAGTGTGATGCAGGAAAACAACACTACTACTCCATTTTCACCATTAGACCAGTGGAGAAACACATTCCCCATGTCCAGCACGTTAGCACAAGTTATAAACCACAAGTGACTGACAAAAAGGTCATGGCACTCAATGGAAAAACTCCCACTGACTTCAAAGTCTTTTGATCCAGTGTTTTCAAATAAAAGCCTGAGAGCTGGTGATTTGCAGAAAATTAAGAAAGACAATGCATTTTCATAATATTATTTAGTCAGTTCTTTTGCAGAATAACATCTGCTCTCTAGAAAAGGAATTTTCTTCTTTCCATTCCTAAGGACTTTTCCTCTAATTTTTATTTATAATAACTACATTTTATTAGTAATCACCTTTTTAAAAAATGTACTATAATCCATGACGTATTTCCTATGTTATTAAACAGTATTTCCACTACTGCTTGCAAAAGACTCTTTTCTTAACAAACATATGTACATCAAAAATCACTGAAAAAAAATATAATTTTCTGGGTTAAAATAATCCTTAGCAGTACTTCAGGGCAGTATTAAAATTGCCTACTGAACTACTCAATAAAAAAAAAAAAAAAATCCAGTTACCTGTATATTCACCATTACCACCCTTACTGTAGACCATTTTATTCTAGTCCAGAAAGTCATTCAAAGGCACTTATCACTACAGAAAAGCAGCACTAGGATGATCACTAGGATGATCATCAGTGTTTCCAAGACAACTATGTTTTGATAGGAGAGATATAAGGTCTATCTCTGTCATCACTACAGTGTCAGCTACTGAGACTATCACAACCATACGTCATACGTCTGCTCTCCATAAAAGTTGCAAGCAGAGTGGTGCCAGGTGGTGCTACCTGTTCAGCATCACAGGAAAATTATAGTTTTAGAAATGTTCATGACTGATGAAGTTCCAACCCACCTTTATTACAGTACTGATTTCAAGTTTTAGACTCTTTAATTTACTGTGCATAGCAAGACAGTCACCAAGGAAAGACAAGAAAATTCAGTCTATAAAGTAAAGTTTACAAATTGCAAACTGGAGATGAAATCATGCTAATCTGAATGGTGCTGCAACATTTTCTCAGTCTTGCTCTATTTGCCTTCCATCTGATTTTTAACTGATCAGCTATTGTACTAGGACTCCCCAGCCTCATTCCTAGACTAGAAATAACCCTTCTAGTTTGCAGACTGTCCTTTGCCAGCCACCTCAGCCAAGTGACTGTGGCACAAAGTACCCTTGCTCTTCCTGCTGTACCTCAGGGCACACATTTATGACTACTTCCTCCTTTGAAGAACAGTTCCTCAAAGACTAAATTGCACTTTAAGGTGGCATGGGTACATTGAGAGAAATAATGTGAGGGAGAGGTGTTGAGTTGTGGCATCACCTTGACGGGAAATTCTAAGTGCTGCAGGCAGTTAAAATGGCAGGATGCACTTATTTATTGAATGGTTATGAAATCAGTCTATCTGATAAAAGCACCTGTTCTGGAAAAACTTCTGTCTGTGTTTCATTCAAATCCATAGGAAGAAATACACAATGTTAATTGTATGACTCACCCGTGCAAATGTATATCCTGAAGCATTAGGGACTGACATTTAACTACACAGTTTTTTCCTGGTGTTCTGGTTGATTGAAAATGGCCTTCAGTAACTCAGGGTTTAAGGATACGTAACTGTCAAATGGCTATGTACTTATTAAGGAAATCAGATCACAGGCATCAGAGAGCACAGAACTGTATAGTCCATTAACCTGTGCAGTAAAGGCCATGCAGTGGCTTGACCCCGGCCAGCATTGAAGCACCCACTCAGCACTCGCTCCCCACCACCACCTCAGTGGGATAAGGAAGACAATAGGAAGAGCAAAAGCAAGAAAACTTGTGACTTAAGAAAAAGACAGTTTAATAACTGAAGGGGAGAGGAAAAAACCCCAAGTGAAGCAAAGGCAATCACTCACCACCTCAAACAAGCAAACCAATGCCCAGACAGGCTCCAAGCAACAGCTACCTTGGAAGGTACACTACCTCCCTACCCCTACCCCCATCCCAGGACTTTTTTTTTTGTTGTTGTTGAGAAAGGTGTTATAATGTGTGGAATATTCCTTTGGGTGATTTTGCTCAGCTGTCCCAGCTGCGTCCCCTACCCAGTCTACTCACTAGGAGAGGGCAGAGTGTGAAAAGGATAAAGCCTTGAGGCTGTGCAAGCACTGTTCAGCAATAGCCAAAATGTTAGTGTGTTATCAACGTCAGTGTGTTATGAACTCCATTATAGTCACAAATCTAAAACACAGCACCATACAGGCTGCTATGAAGAAACTTAACTCCACCTCAGCCAAACCCAGTACAGTTCAGTAAATCTGTAACTATGCCATGTGCTGACAAACTGAGAAAAATGGCTGTCCTCTATGCTCCCTAGTGCTCACTGCTCTTCTCTTCCACAGTTACTTTTACTCAAGCTAAAACAGGTAACAGCTAAACTCTACAAGCCTGACTTCTCTGTTGCTCTCCCATGCCATTTCTGACTGTTCAGTAAAGCAAGGACACCATTGCCATAATTATTTTCCCTACGGATATGGGCTGCAGCTCACACCTACAGTACTACAAATGATCCTCCACATCTGTGGTAGCCAAGATACACTAAGGGTGTATGCCTAAAGGAAATGAAGCTTTTTCACTTTTTGCACCACTGCTAAAGTAACAACCATATCATACATAAACTGCTTATTCCTTGGCACTTGACAGCTTTGTTAAATATAACAACTTCAATAGACTCATATTGGAGTCATTAAATTATTTGTTTCCAGCTGGTTATATCCAACCACACACATTTATGAAAAAGCTGGTTTTCCACACACAGATACTTAAAACCAAAATAATTTTATGTATTTTTTACTTTTATAAAGTGAGTTTTAGCAGAGAAACATATGAACAAAATCAATCCTGGATAATTCCACTGAAATCAGAAGAGTTATAGAGGAAAGTTCGGCCTAGTATATTAAGGGCTAAGTCAAGACAATGATTTACTACTTTCTTCTGTATTCTCTGCATAGCATTAGCTATTTTCTTCTGTTCTTGCCTGTCTCTTTTGTAGAATGTGAAAGACTTTATGTTTTCCCCTTGCTGTGTCTGCTTCTTACCCCACACAAAATCTTTGCTGTTTCCTATCTTTCCTTCTGGCAGGATTGAAAACCTATCTTCAACTTTCAAAATCCAGGGCAAATCTTCTTTGTAGATTTTTCTGGTTTTGTTATATTTTCCTGTCATTCTTCCCAAATGTCAGGGATCACATGATCATTTACTACTTCAATTGCCTCATTGACACATTTCTTCCTCAAAGCATTCAATGAGGATCTGCTTATTCTTATTTCTTAGACCTTTAAATCTGTTTGCTATGGTTAAGTTTAAGGTCTCAAATTAATTTTGTTAGGAAATAGGAGGTGAATTTGTCTGACACTCATTCACTCAACAAACAAATGTGACATTCAGCTGACCTGTGAATGCTTCAAATTTTGGATCCTTCACTCCGTCCATAAAAGGCCAAAACCTCATATGATAACATTTTTGAGCTAACATTTCATGCATTAGAAAGCACCAAAATTAACAGGAGTCCAGCCAATGATATGTGTCAAGCTACAGTATACACAGCACACCTGAAATCCAACATTTCAGATATTTCTGTCTCCCACTTAGCTGGCACTGCATGAAGATCTGAGCAGCTCAAGGTATGTCTAGCACAGCAAGAGTAACATCTAGAGTATACAAGTATATCAGTTACTAGAGTTGGAATTGCAAGTACAGATTGAAGCTTTTAAAAATCATTGTGCTAAAAATTCTAGCCACATGAAGAACAGAAAGTTTACAGCAATTGGTCACAGTCTATTTCATCAAAAATCTTTTGGTTTTTGGCACCTCTCAACCTTTGGGGAAAAGATACAGAAAGATCTACTGATTGGATGATCGAAGTAGTCGAGTCACTTCTGAAAAAGTTTTGAGGGACATGGATAAATTCTCCTCCATTTGCACTCTTAGATCCAGACCATATATCTTTCCAAAAGATAATGTTTTAAATCAGCCTTAAATCATTGGTCTTAATGAAAGAATTGGGTTTGAAATGTTGAGGTCTGTGTTTCACAAAAAGAAAGACTATAGTATTCTGATTTTCAGAATGAGAAAAATAAAACCTTAACCTATTCTACAGCTTTGGCAATTGCCTCAAAATTAAACCTGTAAACTTCAGTTTAAACATTTTAGTGTGTAGCTTCATGCCACTGTATACTACAGTTCTAGCCACTCCACTGCAGTCTCTGCACATTAGAGATCTATGCTTTATAATAAATACAGACTGGAAAGTCTGCCTGGGTTAAACTCTGCTATACTTTCATCAAAGCTCCTTTCTTTATTTCCTTTACCTTTGTCACATAAAATGTCTCAAGTAATCAATATTAAAATGTGCACATTTGACATCAGCATATATGTCCTCTACACTTAGAAAGATAAATATAACAACAAAGTTTTGTAGGAAAAAAGTAGTGTCTTTCATAAGAGTGATTTATATTAGAGAAAAAAACAGGTAAGCTTTTAATCATTTTTCCAATTTTATCAAATGGTCTAACAAAAGACTATCTCAGCCTACAAGCCTCAATTCTTTCTCTTGACATTCATGGATACAACACAGTTCCTAAATCCAGTATCTCTCATAGCGTTGTACGGTAATCACAGCTCAACACTTCAGTGATGGTCCCATATTATCCTACTGATAGGGACATATATATATACAGCCCATATTGAGTTGCAGAAGTAACTGCCAAATTCTGCTCTTGCTTTAATCACTTTGCTATGACTTGTGTGATATTATTATAAAGTGGAAAGGCATCTCATATTTTGAATGTATTTCTGGACATTTTATGTAAGTAATGTATTTATCAACTTATATAATCACAGATCAAATTTACCTTCAAAAGGATTCTGCCATTCTGAGACGTAATTTAGTTTTCTGATTTGCTAGCTCATATATAAAGACTTCAGAGACTTTACTAGGACCTCTCCATAATCTTGATATATCATTTAAGAAGTATAAAACCATTTACCATTTGTACATAATCTTCCATCCAAAATTATTTTAAAATTTGCTACACAAGTTATTTCATATGTCCATTGCTCGATGCTGAAATTTGTTAAATGAGAAGATATTGGAACAGCACATCAACTAAAGTTGCACAGGCTCCTTTATTGCAAAGAACTGTCACACTCCACGTCTGGCCTGGCCAAGTGGACACACTGTCCTGGAGGGGAAAGCATTATCCTAATCCTCTTTCTTCCTTCCATCTCTCTGTTATACTATTATTTTCAGACTTTTAATGGGTTACATCATAACCCCTCTCCTCTTCCTCATAAGAAGTAACATGAGCCAAATTCTGCCTTTAAGAAGCAGTGCCCTCACATTCTGCCACTTACTCCTCCTTACAAAATGATTAGTTTCATTTTCAGTATAGTTAACTTGCATGTCTTTTCACCTGATATATCTGGGCACTACACACTTTCTTGAAAATACCCACTCCGGTATGACAACACCCCTAAACACACTAAAAAGGAAGGCCATTTAGTCACTTTCAGTACTAAATTACTATTTGCATTATTAATATGAAATACAGAATTTATACTCAAAACTCCCAGTGAACTAGACTTGATGAGTCTAGCAACATACATATTTACAATGAGTACTTCTCATGAAGTGTATGATTTATAGAGTTGAGTAGCAATTGTGGAGATGCTGTAAACAGGAAAAAGCCAGCCAAGCTAGAAGGAATGTGCTAATTAAAGTATACAAGTGAAATGCAAGTTAAAAGCAGCCAGATAAGGAGAAGGGAAAATCCTAGCCCCAAACAGGAAGGAGGGAGCGTACCCCTTGCTAGATTTGCATATCATATCCCAGGGCCCAGCCACAGCTAGCAGGGGAGGGAAACACTGATCCTTCGCATCTCTATGTAGTGCAGGTCCCCAGGCAGCCTTCCTATTGAAAAAGATCTAGGAAGGAAGTTGAAAAGAAGGACAGCAAAAGGAACAAAGGAGAAAGTGAGGGAGCGGAGCTCAGAGCAGAAGCTGCTCCAAGGGAAGGGCGGTTTCTCAGCAGCTCACTCCACAGATACAGTCCAAGGACAGCCAAAGTCATCCCAGCCAAAACTAAGACACAGCGACTAAGGAAGGGTAAGTTCAGAGGCTGAGTAGTGGCATCACTGTATCCCTGATGGGTTAAGTATTTAAGCAAGAAAAAAATTTTAAGTAAAGCTAATGCCTTTCATCGGAACAACTGATACAGTGTGGAGGAGAAAAGAAAGGGCAAGGTTTTGGCTATATAAGCCCTTCTTCAGGTGAGGTGCTGAGGTGTGAAGCTTTGGGGCAGTGTGTGAGGAAGGACAGTGCCCTCAGCTCTGGCACCTGAGTGAGAAGTTGCAAAAAAGACACAGAATTAAATCACAGGTATACCTGACCACGTGTTCCTTTTTTCTCCTTTGTGTAATATTTTTTCTTCTTCTGTAATTCAATAGCTAACCCAAACCTGACTCATTATTTTCTTTGACTTTTCCTAGCAATATTAATAACTTCCAAATAACCTTACAGATAGGGAACTTCATTCCTGAGGAAAAAACCATCCTGCTTACCCTAATTGCAAATATACTCTTATTTCCAACATCTATTTTGTGGTTGTGAGGATGTAAAGTATGGCCTTCCCTCAAGCTGTAAATTGCACCACAGGGAACAGCTGGGACACATGTGGGTAGGGAAGAAGGCTTTGGCCAAAATTCACATGGTTTCCACAAGCAACAGGTTCTGGCAAGATGGCCACTACTCATAGCAATATCCATCGATGTGAGAATGGGTCTAGAGTTTGGCAGCATAGTCCAAAGTCCTCCAAAGTCCATAATGAACCTGCTGACTTAAGGGACTTTGAGTCAGGCCCTTAAATCAGATCCCATGTGGGAAGCTGCAGACAGATTCAGGATGCAAAACAGACTGACATTGCTTGCATTTAGATCTGAATAACTCTGCTAATTGCCCTGTTTTAAAGTTGCAAATGTTCCTTGGTATTCAGATCACTGGTTTTTCTCAAACCCAGTCTGCCAATAATGGAAAAGAAGCCTAAAGAGGAAGCACTTAAAATAATTAATAATTGTTATGTGCTGGGTTTAATTTAACATGGTCATATACATTATCTGTGGTCTTGGAATATTTCTCTGAGGTTTACTGGAAATTTATGAACCATGGGAAAAGACATATTGATAATGGGAGGCACAGACAAAAGCTGTTAAAAGACAGTCTTTTAAAAAATGCAGAATCGTAAGGAGTTTTTTGGGTTTGTTTTATTTTAAAAAAACTAAATCAGAGTTTTTGCTTATTTTGCCCAAACTCTGAAGCCTAAACAGAATAACGGACAGGAAAAATATAAATAAATAATGCTTTTGACTTCTTATAGCTCTGTAAAGATCTAAATTAGTGAAGGTCTTAAAAGCCAGTTATTCAGCAAAGTGAGTAAACAAATTAAATATCCATTCTGCTAGCCTCTTATGATATCTGTATTGTTAAATGGTTGCCAAATGACATTAAAGAGAAAATTTTAAACTGTTGAGGATCAGAAGAGTTTTTCAGTTTCATTTTAATTAGCTTAAAGCTAAGAATATGTCCCATAAACTAATACCAAGTTCTTAGTCAATCTTTTCACATTTTTGCCATTAATTATTTCTGTTGTGCGAATGGAAAAGCAAAGATATAGGCCCTAATCAGTGCTCCCAAGTGTTTGTTAATGAACTCTGAGGGGACCAAACAGCCGTAATTGTCTTTCATAACTGGAAACCTTCCTTCTAATGTGGTTCTTTGTCTGCAAATCACATCTTTGTACAGCTTCATGTTGCTTTTATCACATTATTGCTTTTGTTACTTTTTCATGTGGGAAATGTTTGGATTAGATAGAATACACCTTCAGAGAATCTTCCTTATCCGTGACAATAGCTATTTCTGCATTTACAGCAATAATGCAATCCCCATAATCCTGAATTTGTAAAATTTGTTCTTTTTTATCATGGTACCTTCACTAACAGTTATCATCTTCTAAATACATATCCATCTTAGCAATTATAATGACTGTATTAATACCATCTAACAGTGAGTTGTAACGTTTGTGCCTAAAATAGAAAACTTAACCAGAATGCTAGTTTCAATAACAGAATGCATCTTTGTGGCAACACTGAGGACACTCTGTAGTGTCCTTCAGGATTTAATCTTTATCTGTGACTACTATGATGTTCCTGGACCAAGATTTTGATTTAAATGTTTCCCAAGAATGCTCTAAGTAAGAAAAGAGGCAAACTCTTCATAACAGTTGCCTAACATAGCCCACTTCAGGTTCTCTGATGGTATACCTACAAAGCATTTGGGTTGCAACTCACACAGGCACATCTAAACAAGTTAGATTAATTTCAACAACTAATATTCAGTTTAACCCCACAGCAGACAAAGCAGCTGAACTGTGACACTGGTCAGCTGGCTGCGTGCAGGTGAGCTCGCACAGCCTATACTGGGGTATATGCTATGACAGTTACTCTGCTTGAGTCCACTTGGGCAAGTTTACAAACACAATGCACAAGTCTCAGCTAAATGTAAATACATTATAAAGACAACTTTATGTTATACCAGTACAGGGTGGGTCAAGGATGCTTACTCAACAACCTCAGATGATAGGAGGGGGCATGTAAGATTCTCTCAAGGCAGGGGGACTCCCAGACAGAATAAAATGTAATCTGGTAAAATGCTTATGTTTCCCCTTGCTGAAATGAAGTACCTGCCTAGCATATATTGTAGCTGTCAGCTGGATCTAAACATCTGTGCAGACCTGTCCATCACATGAAAACATTCTTTTGCTTGCATACTTGTTCCCAAATGGACATGTTATGCTTGCTCTTTGCCAGACTGGGTGTGAATGAATTACATTGCTTTGACCTTCCACCAACGCGGCCCTCTGCTGAGAATGCCACAAACAACAGCCATCACGCTGAATTCAGTTCCACTTGTATCTTATGTGGTGTTTTTACTAACAGAAACATTATCCCTATGTTTGCTGAGAAATGACACAGAATAGACACATGTAAAAATCTGAAGTAGAAGTAACTGAACTCTAGGAGAGGAAATTAATTTCAGAGAAGATCAAGCAAGTGATCCAAAATATTCCAGGAAAGGGCTAAACAGCTTAGTTTCTTCCTGTTAAAGTACATTCCAAACTGTAATTGCTAATCTGCTCCTCAGCATAATCTAGAAAATTTATAGCATACCATGCAGTTCTCAAGCTTTCAATTTAAGTTAAAAAAGAAAGCAAATGAACACATACATAAAGATCTGTTTTGATATCTTGAAATGAAGTTGCAGCTTCATTTAATTCAGTGGAAGATTTGTCATTGACTTATATAGTACTCAATGTCAGCAGGCACTTCTTTCACATAAAAGACTAAACTTTCAGAATAAGGGTGAAGGGACTGACTTTGAAACTAAATTCAGGATTTCTCATTACTTTTGTTCATCTCCCTCCAAAAGAAAAGAGAAACCAATATTGTTTAACACAATGTTTATATTTCTGTCATCCTGTTTTAAATCTAAAGTGAGAGGAGTTGTTTTAACATTGCAAATGCTTCTTCCCTCCATAGAACTGTAGATCAAGGTTTGACATAAGAAAAGCATAACTCTACAGGGAAACTGAAAAACATTTAAAGTATTTTTTCATCATTTTTTAACACATGGTGTTCATTGCATAGATTTATCACTATTAACTCGTGATCTATGCACTCACACATTTTTTATTTTTGTATCCTGCTTCTTATTATTGCATCTGTGCCAACCTGCTCCTTTTTCCAATGAACTCCACCTCACATCAACTCTCTAGTTAATCAACATGTGCATCAGTCCAAAAGGTAGGGCAATGATGAGGACTGCAGGAAACACTGTTAGGTGTTACTGGCTTTCATATAGCTAATGATATCTTTCTCTGCTGGATAACATCCTTTGTCAAGACAATTCATTCAGTCCACTGCCAAGAGATGTTTTTTGGGAGTGGCCTGAGGAATGAGTGTTGGAAAGGAGGTAGGTGTGACCTTGTTTTGCCTGCACAAAATATTCCCCGAGTAAACCCTCAAAACTCCCCACTTGCTCTTGAGGAGAATGGAGAACTGAGACTAATCCTAAAGAGCAAATTGAAAAACAAGTGAAAATGACAACAGTTCCTTTTCCCCTTCTTCTGGTTTTAATGCTTTCTCTAAGTGTTTTTGTGCAAATGCTGGAGCATCCAAGTACTGAATTTATGTACTGCAGCAATAATACTAGGTAATATGACAGGAAGCAGGCAATATGATCAGAGAAGATTTTTGATCACATAAAGCAGCAGTATGATCCAAACAAAAAAAAAGAGGTACAATTTACATTTAATTAAATTACGCCCAAAACTAACATATATCAAAGCTTGAATTAAATTACAGAATGAGTCATATATAAAATACAATACCAGGTTTGCGCTTCCAGTGACAGCTGTGCACAACTATGGCCTTACTTTTTAATTTTAATCCTCTTTTTATTTTCAAATTTATTTTACTTTTTAAATTAATTCCATTTTAAAATGTATTAATGTAACCCCTGGAGCCACTGGGATTATATTACTGATAATTACTACTAATACACATAGTAATACCTGCATGCACATAAGCTTCCTTTTTCTAATGTGCACTTTCACCCAGCTTGTCTGCTGCATAAAGCAAGTGCATAGCTCTACTGATTCAGTAAAACAAGGTTGATTTATACCAGCTGGGGATTTATCGTTTCTTGTTTCCATGAAACCAAACAGTGTCTCATACAGCTGTACAGATCTCTTATACAGGTATGTAACAGAAAATGTAGAAAGCTCTCAGATGGCTGAACATTTCCTCAGAGTGCTGACACTTCCTTCCTGCTCATTTCACTTGTAAGACAGAAATAGCCCTCTGATCACTTGACCTCTTCAAAAAGAAAAACTTTTTTACACTGAGATCTGATAATCAGGTCAAATTGCAAGAGTAAATTTATTGTTATGATCCTCTGAAAACTGAAAACTATGAATAATTCCTTACCCAAAGGCCTGAGGATAAATTCTGAAACAAACACTCCCTGTTTTACATTAGAAAATCACTTTACCCATTTGATTTAATGGTGCTGGACACACATCACTGTCTACTGAAAAACTAGTATGTGGTTCCTTATGTTACATCTACAAATTGTACTAGCATTTGTTAGGGTATAAATCATCAGTCTTTATAGTGCTTGTCAGTGGCACGTCTTGTCTCTAGCCATCTGTATGACCATAAAGTACATAAAACCAGTCAGTGTTTAACAAACTTATATAAAATCAATTTCTTGCTAAATAAGGTTAGACATTGCATGGACATGCAGGTGTACAGAGTCCTTATGAGACAATGTCAATACTTTGGGCATGTTGCCAATGATTAGTCAAACACCATCCCTGAAATGGATTTTCTTCTTGCAAAAGAACAATAGAGTGTTTCCAGAAATGAAGCAAAGTGCACAGTGCTGTCTTGGTTGGGCAGCATGAAGAAAATATTAAATTAGCTACGTTGCATTAAAAAAGGAAACATCTATCCTAAAAAGGTACTTTACAAGATAGAGCAAATCATGTCATCTTCGAACACTGACTCTTGCAGAGGCCTCATCTATGACAGGTGGATAGTTTTGCCCCTTGAAATTTATAAGAAATGCTGGGTTTGGCAGGCTGTTTTAACATGTCATGGTGCTACTAAATGCAAGTCAGAAGTTCCGTATAATTCATTAGCATTTTTTCTTGATTGGAAACTACACAGCCACCTGTCCTTGCTGTTATTAAATAAAAAGAAGACAAGGTAGTGATTCAAAAAGTACTGGACTGACAAGCATTTAGTGGAGATGAATACCATTGTAACAAAAGACAAGTACAGAACAAGAGATATGAAACTGCACATGGTTTTGTGGTCGAACTACTGATGTGAACCGCTGGGATTTATGCAAACCTTGTTTCTGCATCAGATCACCAATGACTTGTATTTGGCAATACAAGATCTCAGGCAAATCACTTCTTTCTGGGACACTGAGTTGTGCAGCAATCCTGCACAAACAAAATTGTTGCTGTAGCAGTTGTTACAACTCACACAAATTATGTAAGTACAAGAGGTACCAGAGGAAATCACTACCTGGAGTAACACATAATTTGCATAGTGCACAATTCGCACCATTGGATGCAGTATTAGCTGGCAAGGATTCATCTTCTACATTTCTCAGTCTTAATTCTATCAAAAAAATACAAGTAGTCTGACTTCACTAATAATACATTCTACTTGCACCAAGCATCCTTTTCTAACACCAAGAAACAAAGTCAAAATTGTTCTTTTATAAAAACATCTGCATAAAGTTGATGAAGATATAAACACTTACTTCATTCCTGTCTCAGTTCATGATGTAGATAGGCTGGATGTGACCATTTTAATTTCCTTACTTTTAAAACTATATATCTCAACACAGAAATGCAGATTGTATACAAAGTGTTAGAATATTGATGTTTGTTTAAGACTGGACATTTTTCACAGACAACAAAGTGCCAAAGATTACAATTGTGATCACTGACATTTCACATACTTATCCAGGTCCAAAGACGGGTTGTGATAATCAGATTAGACCATTTGCTATGCCATGTTCTTTAGATATATAAAAACGACATGTATCCCTAAAAGTGCAGCTAGTTAGCTCTAATATAGTTTTACTTTAAGTAACTATAAAAGGTACAGAACCATTATTTACTTCCAGTATGCTCAGTTACTAGCCCATAAAGAGACTTTTTTTCATGGAGCTACTTATATTCTTAAACTATGAAGCTTTTAAAAGGTGGATTTGTTGATAGAAAGTCAGTCAGTAACAGTGAGCAAAGTGAAAAATAGCAAAGGTGTTTTCTAATGTACTTTACATCACGTGTGTCAGGCCGGTTCTCTATGCAGAATTTGTACAAGCAGCTGCAAAAATGTGAGAAAGAACCACACTCTGGAGTTCTTCCATTTTGAAAATCAATAAATGTTCAAAATCTGTAGACATTCTGTTAAGCCTTAAAATGATTATACAGTAAGTTCACAGCAACAGCTTTTCTTTTCTTTTCTTTTCTTTTTTTTTACAAGTTCACAGCAACAGCTTTTCTTTTCTTTTTTTTTTTCCTGAAAAAAGAGTATAGGAAGAATAAAACTTCTAGTGGATTCTTAGCTGAAACTTGAACTATGAATCTCATCTATAATATCTATAAAGAGTTTACTTGAAACTCATCCCCTCTATCACTCACATAACATTTTTATACTATGCTTACTTGTATACATGTAATATATAAACATATACTTTTAACAGATTGATCCATTAGCTACAATTTCAAAGTTTACAGTTGTTGTTTTTCAATCTCTTTATAGAGGGTTGGTAAAAGAGAGACTGAAAAGAATCTTGTATGAGGAAAGCAAAAAGGAAATAGCATTGAACAGGGCCTCCTGATATTACAGAGGAGACCAGATAAGCTGGAGGATAGCTAGGAATGCAGTTTCCTAGCCTGCAAAAAGCTCATCATTATCACTACGTACACAACTCTTTCAGTCTTAGAGGAACGATTTAATGGCCTTCATCGGGAGGTTTAGACTAGACATGAGGAAGCATTGCTTTACCTACCTCAAGGGTGGTCAAACACTGGAACGGGTTTCCTAGGGAGGTGGCTGATGCCCAAAGCCTGTCAGTGTTTAAAAGGCATTTGGACAACACCATTTATCTGGACAACGCCTTAACTTGGTCAGTCCTGAATTGGACAGGCAGTTGGACTAGACGATCAGTGTAGGTCCCTTTGGACTGAAATATTCTATTCTATATTCTATACTCTATACTCTATATTCTATATTCTATCCTAATCCCATATCCCCTCTAACAAGCAGCAAGAAAGCAGGCAATCTAGCTCAGAGTCTAGCTCTTTTTAAAATTTACCCATGTCAAGATCTTTTGAAGGGGTCACAGTTGAAGAGATTCTGCCAATATCACACTGAAAACTTGAGCCTTCACAGTAGGAAGCCTGGTGCAGTGGGAATTCTCTGAAGATAAGTATTTACAAATCACAGAGTGTTAAATGAAAGTTTCAGTGTTCTCTCTTTCATCAGCAGTTATGCAGATCACCTTCTGCTCTACCACAAATATTGATTTATATTAATCATGGAAACTTCATGGCTTGAAGGCATGAAAGAAAATCAATGCAGTAATGCTCTTGTTGGTTTTCTGCTAGCCAGCATATTTGCGTGACAGAAGAGGGCACACAATGAAGCCCTTTGGTGAGTCTGTAGGTAAACAGATGAGAAATGTGAGAGCAAAAATGCTGGTAGTGAATGGAAAGTAAATCTTCTAACAGCCCTACACAAATATGCTTTGAATGCTGATTTTACTCTTCCATCTCAGAAGACTATATTTAGCATTCAGTATAAGAGATCAGCTCCAGGAACCACATTTCTACTAGGCATTTGTTAATCAGGATTGTTATTCAGATGTTACAGAAAGGCAGATCTCCTCTCACACTCGCCATACATAAAAATTGCCATAGTGAACGTTATTTATTCAATACTAACAGTGCATTTCATTCATACATACTCCTCTCTAAAAGAATAGACATGATACAGTTGTGTGACTTCATGACTAATGTAACGATGTGCTCTTTAAAATAAAACCCTCCATGACCACATACATACCTGTGTCAGAAGTCAGGATACTGGATGAACTGGTACTTAATGTGTCACTGGAACAGATACAATAGCATCTATAGCATGAAAACCAAAGCACAGATGCAAGCTGAATCATATATCTAACATAATGAGACTGAAAGGGAAGTATACATTCATTTGTGCTGTGTGAGGCACTGACTCCTTAGACTATTCTGTCTCCTGAAATGCACAATGCCAGCAGAGTCAATGGAGATATTCCTATTTATATTTGCAATGAATTTTCATGCAGAACTTTTCCTATTGAATTGTGGTTCACTGCTCTACAAGCTTAACCTACTTCTGCCTAAAAAAAAAAGTATTCTGTGGAATTCTGTAACAGAATGTAAAAGATTATAAAAAGCCACTAAATTAACTCTCTTAAAGTATCCCAAAATTCCCTTTACATACAAGATTTTTTTGGGGAAGTTAGATTTCTTTTTGTATTGCACCAGAAATAGTGGAATAGTGGACTTGCAGCATCTAGGAAAACTAGATGCTGCAAGTCAACTGCAATTTTACCTGCCAGGAAATGAACTACACAGTCAGTAGTTTGCATTTGGAATAAATGAAAGCAGAAGCTAATTCTTACTACCAGAAAAGAACATAACAAAAGTAACAGAATACATTAGTAGCATTTCAAAACATCATAGTATGTCTGAAGTTTTTTAAAACCAACTGCCAGTATTAATGTATATACATTAATTTCAGACATAACAGTTTATATTTAGTTTTAAAGCTTGTCAGATTGTCTTTAAACACAAAAATACAAAAGAGGAACAAAAATTAACGTCACATAATGACTACCTGTTTAAAGTAGTGCGCTCTTCTCTTGGTAACATTTTAAGATTTGCAAGGAAAGGAACAGATACAATTTTCCATTTCTCTTCTAGAAACCCAGGAAAGAACTGTTATACTGTGTTTGCACTTTCTTGTTGAAGCTGGAGTAACTATCCAGAGCATATCAGCCTTATAAGAATTGTGAATTTGAGAAATGTTGTCCTTGATAGGTTGGTTAATATTCTTTCTGTTGAGGTCTGGTTTTCTCCTGTAAAGCTACTGACTGCACTGCAGGTGAATAACAATCAACCAGAAACAGATAACAAAAGTGTAACTGATTACTGTACCAATGATTTCTGTGATTCACTTTAAATCATCCTTTTCCATTAATTTCATCTATCTATTTAAAGGCAAAAATATCTCAAAAATTTATTGTAATTCAAACAATTGGTAAGAGTCCTAAAGTAGTAATGTTAATACAGGATTTAGAGGGGGGGGAAAGCAACAAAAAGGAGGATTTAACAAAATATATGGAAATTAAAAAAAAAAAATTAAGCTACTCTGCAAGTTCAAAGAAGGTGGGTATGCATTTTATGGAATTCGATAAGTGGTAATATTTATCAGTTAGCATTATTTCTTCTGTGCACACAGAAGCCCCATATCATGTAGGAAATAACTGAAAAATATTTTACCGTGTAAAAACAAGACCAATGTAATATCATGCAACCTAAGAAAAAAATGGGTTTTTTAAAAATCAAAATGCTTTACAGAATGAAATGTTCTGAATTTTTTTATTTGAAAATTTCGGTGTTTCTTCTGGTACTTTCAATTCAAACAAAAGTATTTTGAAGTTAAAGCCTCAAAACATTTAACATCAGTGCTAGAATATATTTCCCTGAGTCCCTATGTAATGCTGCTTTTCAAGAAGAATAACTCAAATTCAGTGTAAAACCTGCCATCCTCAACCATTGGAGCCTGATGGAAGCTGTAGTTCCAATGATGGTCACCTCAGCTTCTTCTGTCACCTACAAAGTCTGCAGTCAGACTCTGTCTCAAAAATTCAGAAATATCTCTGTGCACAAGGAAAACTGGGGAGCTGGCAGCATAGAAGAGAAGTTCAAGGGAACAAAATACCCGCACACAGCTCCCACAGGGTACCAAAGTGGCACACACCAGCCACACAGACCTCAAACTCACCTGAAATGAGACTTTGCAATTCAGCAAACTGAAATGTTATCGTTGTGTTTGGTTCAAACCAAGACAGAAGGTTTCCTTTCAATTTCTACGGCAAAATATTTGTATCTGAAGGCACTGAGAGGGAGCTGAGGTTATTGTACTTGATGACCAGAGGATACGTGAAACCAGGCCTTCCAGCATACTACATCTCATGGAATTCCTATCGTGCAGGGCCAATCCTGCAAGAACTTAATCTCTAATTCTATGTCAATGTAATTCAATACAGTTCTACTGAAGTTAATAAACCTGCAGAAATTTACAGCAGCAGATAATTTGGCCCAGAAAAAATGAACCACTAATTAGAAAGAGAAAGGGTTGGCATGAAAATCTCAGGCATATTCAACCCTGGTATTAAGTACAGAATATCTCAATTTATCTCATTTGTTCCTGTCATAAATGTATTTAGGAGAGTTCTACCTGACGCATAAGAATTTCTTTCCTCAAATTACTACATCGTGCATCAGAGCAATTTCAACACTTATTTCCTTTCAACAATTCAGATAATTATGTTTAAGAACTTAGAACAAGCTTACATAAAGTTGCTTTACTCTGTTTATTATGTGACAGATACTGTATTACTCATGAGTAACCAGAGCCTCTCACATTGGAAAAGTTCATGAATAATATGTCATAAATTATGCATGCATGTATAGTTCAGTATAGTCAAATATAACCAAACAATTAATAAACCAAATGAAGAATGCATAATTGAAGTGCTAAATCTGAGAATTCAAAACTGAATTGACTAGGAGAGAATTATTAATCTGCCAAGAAAAATATCCATTGTAAAGTAATTTGAGTGCACTCAACCAACCTACAGCCTTTTTAAAAAAAATAAGTATTGCTATTAGAAATTTATTATACTTTTTAATAGCAATAAATTCCCATGAAATTAGTTATTGCTTACCATAGCTATAGCATTAACCTTTTGAAGCAAACTTAGCAAATTGCTAGCTAATGCTAATGACCAATTTTGACAGGGATTATTCCTTAATTAAATTATATCATATACAGTAGTAGTCATAAGACAGGATCATTTTGATGTCAACTGCATCTTAACGTGAACAGTCTGTATTGGAATGAATAACATTAATCCAAAAGCAGTAATTAGTGTAAATAGAGGGAGCACGAGGACTCCTTAGATGTGTTATTTTTGAATGAGCAGGAAAAAAACCTTTGGTTTATATTAAAAAGATTATGTTTTCTTAAAAAACCATGTTAAACCTTGAATGACTCCTCCCAAGTACCTAACTATTGTCAGACTTCTACAATGTGTTTGCTCAGTTGTCTACTTAATGTGACCTTACCACCAGGATATAAGTGAGCATGGGACAATCTTCTTTTCAAGACAGCCATTTGCCATTTAGGAGTCTCCCTGAGTTACTTACTGAGTTTCTACAAAGGGCCACTAGCTTCTTTTGTTACAAAACCAACAACAACAAAGCAAGTAATATCTTCAAAATCTGTCCATTCTACATATTATGTCATGAATCACTGTAGTAGCTGAAGTATTAAAGACAGATTTCAGAGTCTGATCAACACATGTAAGATTGTTTAAATAGATTGGTGGTGGTTTTATCTGTGGTTCAAATGGAATGAGATTAAAAGTGATTGACAATTCCAGTCTCCCTCATTCTAAAGCAGCTGCTGGACATGCTTTGGACCCCAAACAAGGCAGAACTCCAGGGTGCAGAGGAAATGCCTTTTAGGATTTCAGGTAGTGAAGCTTCAGCAAAAGCAAGTCTCTTACAAGAAGCAGGGTCTCTCTAGCACCTCCAAAAACTAAACAGTCTCTGCCACAACAGAAGTGCAAGATAAAAGGGAGAAGGTTATAGGCAGCTGCCACATCAACTCCAGCAACCAAAGCCATTCCATCAAGCTCAAATAAATTAAGCAGTCTCCAGCATCTTCTGCATACTCTACCTCATGCAATTAGGTCGGGAAGATGAGCACAGGACATCTATGTTTATCCTTATAGCAACAGAGTCCCCTGAAATGGGGTAGAAATCAGATCTTCCAGGCAGAAAGAAGGGCTGTGTAGTGGTACCCTACAATATGCTGCATCTCAATGCAGCCATTTCAGCCCACAGCAGGACCCACGGTCTGGTGACACCAGCCAGTGGCTGCCACACTACTGACAGCACAGTGGCTCCCAGCCAGTCTCTTCTTCCTTAGCAGGGCTGAAGAGCTGGTTTTAGAGCTCACTCTCTCCTGCAGATAATAAGGTGCTCCCAAAAGCACAAGATCTACTGCGGAAGCACAAGCAGCATTTACTCCAAACTTGATTTCAGGCTCATTTGAGGTTAAAACGCAATACAAATGACAAAGTATTTGTCATATATAAAGTAAATTTGTTAAACAAGATTAAATAAAATAAAATAAACCAAAACAAAACCCACAACAAAATCTTGTGTAAACTGGTTAATCAAATTTGCTAAGGGGCTTGTAGTATAACAGAAGTAAGTTGAAAATTATATTTGCTCAAGTTTCTTACTTATTTTTGTGCATAGTTAAGATGAGTAAAATCTCAAACCAGAGGGCTAACTATTCCCAAACATGCAAAAGTTTGGATCCAGATCTGAACTTTGTGGTTGGCCTTGCCTTCCTATTGGCTGGAGACCAAGCCTCCATTACCAAGCACCCCAAACTGTGATACGGATGAGAACACGTGTGGGAAACTTCGCTCTTACGCACATATAACTGCACAGTTGTCATCACCTTCCTCTTCACAGTCTTGGCTGCAAATTTTAATGAAGCCCAGTGGTGCCACAGTCCTTTCCTCCTCCGCTTTATATTTGTCTTTTTCTCCCCACTTTGAAACATTTTTGTATACAACGCCAACTGAAAGCTCTCAAAGCTGGAATGCTTACTGTCACTTAGACTATGCAAGAGAGGCAGACTTTTATTGGAAACATTCCTTCCCTTCCTTTTCATTTTTGCTGCTCCCACGCTGTTGTTGGCAGCTTTAGATCCATATCAGAAGGAAAGCATGTAAAATGTATGCAGTTAGGCAGTGGTCCTGTAAGGCACTTCATGTGCATAAATATCTGCAGCTGTGCACTGCTTCTGATCTGTAGGAGACTACATATGGGCACTGAGATCAGAACACATCAAATCCTTGTTATTAAACGCATGTGTATTTAAGGCAATGAGTCTTAATTCCTGTTAAGAGACTCCAATAATAACACACACAAAAAAATTATATGCGCCCCCAGCAGAAGGGAAATTATGATTTCATTCTCTCTGTTCAGGTCATACCAGCACAGAAATGCAACATAAAAGACTAATAAGGCCTATAGCAAGATATCTTAAAAATACTAAAGTACAATTAACATTCAAATAATATTTACAGTTTTTTCCTCTCTATAGTCGGAGTTCTTGTGCGGCTTCACACTCTTGGTAGGCAGCAAGAACTGGCAGCTGGAAGCGAAAACCGGTTGCATTCATATTCCTATGTGATGTTGATTTTTAACAGTAAAGATGAGGAGCTGGCAACAAATTAGCAGGCGGGTTTTTCATCTCCAAGCACATATTGAGTTTAGCTGTCTTACTGAAAGCAATCCCTATAAACTAAAGGAGTACAATACAGGAGAAGCTAAGTGATAATTAAGGAATTGCTATATACAAGTGAGACTAGCTGATGCAAAGGCCACTTTGGCTTCATGCCCTGAAATCTTATGCTGTAAAAATAAGAAACGGATAAATGGAAAAACCAATAGAAAGCAACACTTTCTTGCAATTATTTTTTTTTTCTTATACGCGGATTGAGACAGAACTCCATGCTGACCTTTGAAATATATGCCTAAAAAGTACAGCTTTTTTGCCATGAGTTTAGGAAATGTAATGTAAAATGAGACTTTGGAAGGCTTACACTAATAATTCATAAGAGATAGTGAATTTCAGTCAAGGAATTTTACAACCAGCATAAATTCTTAAGGGTATATACTTCAGATGGCTTATGGAGAGCTATCATCAGTACAAATGCCCACAGAATGAAGCAGTGATACACCTCAAAAGGTATAGACACTAGTAGAACCATATCTTGCACCTTGCTGGTGCAGAAATCCCTACCAACACCTGGATAAATTTTACTGGTACCAATATTTTAGGACATAACAGAGAAGCTAGCAATGTTGAACAAAGGCCATTTTCTTTTTTTGGACTGTGCTTACCAGGACACTGATACAACCAAGTCTTTATATGTGTTTGTGTTTTTGTCCTGCTTTGACTTTCAGATTTGCTTTATATGTGCAAATTCAGTACATCATTAGGTCATTTATCCACAGTTGTGCATAAGGTGTTTCAGGACATCTCTCCAGCCTGAGCACCATCCCTAGAGGAGCCGGCTGTGCTTATGGCCATTGTGACTCACAAAAGAGTCCCCTGGAAGGGGACATTTTGAGAAGAAACAGACTCAGTCTGATAAAGTTTCATCATACTCTGACCCGTGACTGCCCCTCTTCCTCATTCCTCCTGGGCTGTTTATGTACAAGCACCTATGACCTCAGTGTCCACCTCAATCTGGGCAAAGGGCAGATTCACCTCTAATTAAATTGTTCTGGTCTTTTGAGAGCAGCAGACCTTTGACCAATACTTTTCTGGGATATTGAAACCAATTCAATCTACTGACATATGTACTCAGGGATTCATTTTATAAAGCCTAGACATGTTTTTGTCTCCTTCTGCTGTGCATGAACCAAAACCACTGTCCTTCACTAAGGAGATAACTGGAGATGTCTGCAAGTTTTTCCTGCCTTCTGTCCACTGAAAGAAATCAGCTATTTCTTTGAACCAGTCTTTCAGCCATATCAGATTTTTCAATAATTTCAAAAACTCATTCTACTAAATTTCATTAAAATGGATAATGACAAGGATGGTTTATTTTGGCTAGCAAATACCCTACTTTATTTTATAATTAGTGTTGGTATTACAGAGTATGAAAGGGATCAGGCACCAAGACACTGCCTTCAAATTTCATATTATAACTAGCTGTGTATAATTAACTGCTAGGAGATTTTTTCCTTTAGCAGCTGAATGGCTCCATGAGTTCATTAAATTAATGAGAATATTTTACATCATGTCAATGAACTCATGTAGATAAAATGACGCAAGGTATAAGGTTTTCAATGGAATTGCACTCAAGTCAATAATGTCAGTCAAAGAGTTATCATTTACAAGGAACATTCAGGGATATGCATGGAATAGGTTGGTGATCCCTACTCTAGCTGATCCCTGTGCTTCTAGTGAATATATAGATCCAACAGGACACATATCCTGGCACTAGTTTATATATTTATAATTTTACTTAGAGAAGGAACAAATCTTGACTATATAACATTTAGCAGGGAAATAAAAGAATACTTGCTTTTTAACTATGTTGTTAAATACTTAATTCTACATATATAATATGTAATTCATTTAGCCTAGGCAACAGTTAGTTTGAAGAGGCTAGAGATTTTTATGGGGTCTTTTTGTTTTAGTTTATTTCCTAGTGTAGTAAGATCTTAAATTACAGATACAGTTATCTGACATAATGTTATGCCAAGCCCAACAATTCACAGTTTCATTTATATTTTTCCAGTCAGCAGATGGCCACTTACTGGGTGCAGACTCAAACTTTTGCACTGGGGTGTACAACAGCTGACCTTAAAACCTTTACTTTTGGAGTGAGGTAGGCTTGGGACCCTTTAGTTGCTGTCCTGCAATACAGGTCTACCACTGAGATTTCAATTTTGTTATCCATATTATGAAATACTGAGTCTTGGTGAGTTTGTATCAACAATATTGCAGTTCTCCTATGAGTCTGATGATAATTTCAGCTGATGATACATTAAAAAGTTCTCCACAGAAGGAAGTCTCCAACCAATTCATAGGTAGCATAGTACAAGTGTCTTTCCTAATGCTGATGTCAGGAATATTTTGTCACCTGAAGTAAGGTGGAGACAGGCTTCAAAATCATACTGATCGTGATCCCTCCAAAACAGTGACATTTTAATTCCTACATCCCTCTGGTGTGTGACTGATAGGCCTGGGCAATTCATCTGTGCTTTTCTGCATTCACAATCTGCTGCTACCATCTGTTCTTATACTGAAAATCAACTCCTGTTTGCAACTAGTCATGTAAAATACGACTTAAAAACAGTAACAGTGAAGATGGTAATATGAAAATGTTAAATGCCAGACTGTTGTTGATTTTAGTATTTCATGTTTGATGAACAAGCTGGAATTCCCAAATTGAGGAAGTGATAATTAGCTACCTCAAATATATGTTCATCCCTGTTAACAGGCTGGTCTTGCTATCTGCTAAGAGGTAGTAATAGATTGCATTCTTCATCCTAGTAACATGTAAAGCCATATTGTGAAGATAGAACATGTGCAACTTGTGACAAATCTGCAGACCTCAAAGTTGTCTTAGTGGGAAGAGCCCCATTCACATCAAATGGAGATTTATTTTTCTTAAATTCAGAAATCAGGTGAGTCACCAAGTATTAGCAAAGCTATCTTCAAGCAATAAGAGAGTGGTGAATGTAAGAGAGACTTGGGGAAAGTCTTGAAAATGCCACAATGAACAATGTGGAACCAAACTTTTCTTGGGAGCTGTTTATTCAGTCTTTAAATATATATATATAAAAAAAAAAGTTAATCTTACTGAACCTTTACAATTCCTCCCAATCTTTACTAAAACATTTTTTTGATCGGCAGATTCAGTAGACTGAAGGAATTCTGCATTTTGGTGTCATGATGATTTTGCCTGGGCAGTAAAGATCAGACTGTGCTCATATATATCTTTCAATATGACTTTCCCAATCTTTAGAAAAAGGGAAATAAAATTTATAAAGAAAGTAAAATAGGGAAAATGATAAACCAAAGGATTTCCACATGTCACACAGCTCTTATTTAAGTCTTATTTCTGATAATTTTCTGAAGCACCTCTGTAAACAAAATCCATCATCATATACTCCTTTTCCATGCTTTTGCTGAAACAATTGGAAAAAAAAAAATTGTGCCTGCCTTGTCTGAGAAAGATGCTGCACATTAAAAGAAAATGAATAGGTCACTGAATATTGAGTTTTATAATAGAACACATTAGTATACAAAGTACATTACAATAAGAGGAAGTAAAACTTGCTAAAAGCAAATTTCATCATTTCATACTCTGGCACATCTGTATAAAACAGAAGCTGGAACAACTTTGCAGGTTTCATAACCTTCTTATTAGTGTTTTTGAGGACACTGACTTACCGGTGATATATGTGCACAAACAGAAACTGCCACATCATTATCAGACAGGCAAGCAAATGCATTATCTTCTCACTTTTCTCCTATCCCTAGCTAATATTTCATCATAACAACCTCATCAGCTATCATTGATAATCTGCCCTAATTCTTGCCTTCATCTCAAATGCAACCTCAGAAATTACTATAAGGAAATAACCATGGGCAGCTTGGCAGACAGGAAAACTGGCAAAAGCAGTACGTGTAAATGGCTGACCTTCAAAACAGCAGTTTGCAAAACATATGTGCTGCCACAAAATAATAGTAAGTAACCTTTCCAATTATTCCATTCTTAAATTCACACTGGGGCTAATCAATATTGCCCTGCAGCGCTGAAAAGACATTCCTACACCCTCAGAAAGGTTCCTGGTTTAATTTAATTCCATATAATAATATCACTAGCTTCAAAATAGATCAGCATATGCCATGGACGTAGCATGAAAGCAAAAGCCAAATCCAGTCAGACACCCCAGTGTGTCCCCCAGCAGGTGACCGCACCAGCTGCAGGGGACAGAAAGCACAGCTCCCTCCTGCAGAAACACTCGAAGGCAGAAGCACCTTCAAGGGCCGACGAGCTAGACCCCTTCACTCAACCCAGTCTGTCTATAGCTTTGTGGGAAAAGGTTTTATTTTATAAATAAGCTTTAGCCTATGCCCATGAGGCACTGTGGGGCTCACAGTAACCACCTTGGTGTTGAGGGATTCTTTTCCTAACCTATACCTGGAAATTAGACTGCAGCATCCTGCAGTCTCTCAGTCTGCAGAAAAAACCCCTGCAGTATTACCAAGACCAAAGAAGCTTGGGTAACCAGCACGGCTTCAGCCACTGTCTTGTGCCTTTAACCCTCAATGGGCTAATGATTGCAGCTCAGAGCATAAAATAGACACAATAAAGAAAGAGCTTGAAGACAACTTCTTCCTTCCAAACCACTCATTGGCTGTCTCTGATGGTGCTCAGGCATTGCAGCTCCCCGCCTCACAGCAGGAACTTCAGCTCATACGTCCAGTTTGTCATGACAGACACACTCCAGCTGCTAAGACAGCCCCTCTAATGGACTGACAGTCTCATTCGTAAACTCCTTCCAGCATTATAAAAATTAAAAACTCAGCTGATTTGGCATGCATCTGATATAATTTTTCCATAAAAAAGCCTATCTGCAAATATATATATTTTAAATGTTCCTTTTTCCATTACTTAATCCCTCTATAATTTGAGTTTATACTTTTTGAAGCACAGAAAGCTCTCTTGTCCTTTTAAGAGCTTAAAATCCATACCAGTTTCTCATAACTAAAACCAGCACACTGCTGTACTCAAGCAAGATCTACTGCACAAAACAAAATTACCTTATCAATTGACTACACATCAATAGGACAGCACATGATTAGACAACAGTAGGGAATCTTAATGATCCCCTGTGAGAATTGGGGTAGTGCAAGCCTCTAATTTTCTGCTCCATGATGTGTAGATGAAAAGTACACTGGAAAGAATACAAAATGAACAGAGGTATTTCTCTGCATATCCTAACTTCATTTTCATAGGAATGTGGAAATCTAACGAAAGAGCAAGACCATGATGATCAGATGGAAGACAAAAAAACCCATTGATTGTAATGTCTTACTTGAGAGCATGATGACTTGTCCACTTCTTTAGCCCACATATTCTCAAAGGACTGATATTTTCAAAGTGGCTAAGACACACACACTCACCTCTCAAGAATTTAGGGGTTCACCAACACCCAGGGGTAGGCAGCAGAAACACTGTGTCACAGCCCTAAGCATACTTCAACTGACTGTGCATGGAGGTTTACTCTGCACCAATACTGCTCCTCTCACAGGGCACTACAATCAAATTAATACAGCTCTCCCAGGACCAGACATTGTGCCACAGCATGGTGCAAGGATGCTGAGCAATTTTTATTTGCGTTTATTCCATTCCCCATCACCTGGAGAGTGGAGAGTTCAAACTATGCATAGGGTTGGGTTTGTGGGGTTTTTTTAATCTTTTGAAGAAGAAAATTATTTTAAAATGAGCTATAAACCACACTCTATTCATTTCAGCTCGGGACATATTAACATCCCAAGAGAGATCCGAATGTTAGCAGAGGCTGTCAAATTAACAGAAATATATTGACAAAGAGAGTTTGTTCAGGGAATGTTAGTGCAACTATAATAGTGTTAAGTGATGGTCAAGCATCATTTTGCTTACAGCTAAATGTCATTTTTGCCTGTTTTCAAAAATACATGCAATTTCTGCCACCTGATTTTTGTCCTTGCTTGATTTGTTTTTAATATTTTAAAGGGATTCCGTGGCTTTCTCTTTTATATTTTTTTCTGGCAGTTTCTAAGAATCAGTACTTTACAATCTGTGACGCTTAGAAACTGCCCAACAGAGCTGATCAAATTACTTTGCAGTTTTAGGAAATTTAGTGATGCATACACCACAGTACAAACCCAGCCACTATACAGGGAAATTAGGGAAGTCCTTCATTAAGTACATGCTATTTTAGTGAATATCTACTATCTGTTTGTGTACTATCTTTCAGTGATTGGAATTTTTGACTGCTCTGGGACTCTTGTGTCACACACTAAAGTAGAGAGAGATGTGCTTCCCTTGTTGCCTGGGCAGCCAATTTTGTGGGGCACATGCCAACATTATCAATGGGATTTTCCGTACAGGATGAACCTCCTAATTCACCTTGTCCAATACCAAGTGACTAATGTTATCTGTATGGTATTTTCAAATACTACTTATTTGCCAGTCTCAGTACAACCTAGTTTGGTTTCCTTTCTTGGCAACAGATGTGCATTCAACAGGACTTGCCCAACTTAGTGAGTGAATGCTCTCTAAAATGTAGCTGAGTTTTTTCTTGTTAACTTCACCTTCTCCCAAAGCCTTCCTATCTCACTGCTCAATTGCTATGCAATTAGTAAGCTCCCTTCTTTTCTTAGCTTTTCCTATCAATACAATTCAGCAGAAATTACTATGTGTTGCACGTTCTTTGAAGGAATTATATGGTTGATTTAGCCTGAAACTTATTTAATGCCGTGTCTGGTTATGATCTACATGGAAGGAGTTACAGAAAGGCACTTTTTACAGTGCTTGAAGCTATAGTCAGTGATGGACTGGAGAGAAAGGACTAGGACATTTCTATCTTCCTAGCACACATGAACATCTACTGTTGTTGTAAGCACCTGAGACCCGCAGGTCTGTCTCAAAGCCATCTTTTATTCTATTGCTTTAATTTTGTAGTGAAAAAGCTCAGGTAATCAGAAAGATCTGACAGCATATCTATCTAGTGTTTGCACTCACCAATGTAGTACTTGAGCAGTTAACGATAACAAGCAGTACCAAAAACTACATGCTTTGTCAAACATCACTTAGGACACTTCTGTTGCAAGCTTTACATGTGTAAAGTGGATACTGCACTTTTATTTTGAGGAAGTAATGAAGCCTTTGGATCACAGACATTAAAACTACTCACATATTGAGATATATATAAGCTGAAATAAAAAGGCTGCTATCCCATAGTTTGTATGACCTTCTCAATCCTAAAGTGCCCATGACTACGTGATGTTGTTTTCTCCCTGTCCCAAGTCATTCCCCTGTAAATTCAATTAGCAAAAATAATTGCTTCATCACAAACTAACTAAAAATGCCAAGACCCATTTAGAGACAACAGCAATCATTAAACAAAACCCATTTGCAGGAGAGCTGAAGGCATTTCCAATACTCATATGAGATTTAAAAATAGAAGACACTTCAGAGTACTTAAACTGCAGACAAAACCCTGTTTAATTTCAAAGGCGGCAGGGTTACTAATGCATCAGCTACTTCAAAGACAGCAAAATAAATTGCTTTTTTAAAACATCAGCAGCTCCATCCAACATGATGGGAAATACATAAGGTTTACCAAATATGAAATTTATGTGCACAGGTTGTTCAAAAGTTGCCTTAATTTGCTTGAGTGAGCATAGCAAAAGGCATAACTTATCATCTCAGTTAGATTCAGCTTTGGAAATTACTGTTCAGTCATGTACCTCAAACAGTCAACCGACAATGCCACCGGTCCCTATTTTATTCCATAATGCTGGAAAAATGAAGTGTTGTTTATATAGCTGGAAGGCTTTGCTTTATTATAAAACACAACAGGAGAGTAATTTACTTAATATCATTATTTAGCATGTGCATAACCATAGATAAATAGCAATCCACTCAAGAATTTAAGGCCTCCCCTGAAATATTTTTACAATCCTTTCAAAACCAATGAACTTTTGACTCAAGATTGGGTTTTCTTTTCCATAATTATTTTTCCTAAATCTATTAGCAAGCTCTCATTACCCTTACACTAAAAGCAATTAAAACCCAATACCATGCACACAGGAAGGGCATGCCTGTTTACTGAGATCCTCGTTCTCAGGCTGACTTGGCAAGAGCTGTTCCACCACATTGAGTTTTACTGGCTCCATAGAGCAATTCAATGAAGTCCACAATTAAAAAGTCCAAAATTGTGTTTGGTTTATGTTTGCAAAATTTTCCCTTAAAAAAGTTCCTTCCCTTTATGTTTGAAAAGTTTCCCTTGCCTTCAGGAGTTCATATAAACACAGCACTGCATGGTTAACACTGACTGAGTCCCTAAACATCTAAGATGTGTTATGCTGAGTCCTTTGGAAAGATATCTTGATGAGAAAATGGTCACCTGGAGATATTGGAGTCTGCCTATTTTTACGTAACTATAGCTTACTCTAATAACAAAATGAGAAATAGATCAAGTGAGCCTATGATTTCAGAAGAGAAGCATAAGGAAATATATAATTAAAGCATTAAAGTTTACCAAGAAAAATCTGAAGCTTGGGTTAAAAAAAAAAAAGAAAAAAACCCAAACATTTCTACAAGGAGAGAAGAAATTAGAGACTAACTGCACAGTTCTTTGCAAAGAGTGTCTGTGCAAATAAATTTGGGCACAGGAGGGGGTACACACTTTGTGACAAGGGGACTAGTTTCCTGCCAAGTATGAATTTTCATCAGGGCATGCAGATCTACATCGGATGTAGAGAGCCAAAATAAAAGCTCAGGTTCCACAACCAGCTTGAAATTGGGATGAACTGCTGCCAGGACATCAATTGATAGGGCAAACCTTGTAAAAGAATGGTTCTTAATGCTTCATGTTCAATATATGATGGCTATTGATCCAGTTATTGAATGTTTTTTACAGGGAATTAAAGTGTTCTTGAAAAAAAGATTAAAATATTTAGGAACAAATTGAACTCTTCCAGTCTTTTTATACCATTTTCACGTATGTGTGTGTGTGTGTGTATATATGTACATATATAAAAGATACAATACTTAGATCAGTGTCTCCAGCTTTTGTCAAACAAAGGAAGTGTCAAAGTAGTAGCATAATTTTTTTCCTATTAATAAAACAAGAGGATGCCATCAGCTTCCAGGAGACTGAAGGCCTCATCATGTTCCCCTTTCCTCTCCAAACTCACCGAACAGTAAATATTTCAAAGGGTTCAGGCTTGCTCATTCACCCTCTTTCCTCAGCTTTGCATAGTTGCTTTGAAGCAGCTGTCCTCAAAGGATCAGATACTGAAATTTCTAATCCTGTTTCAACTTCTCGGCAAGACTTCTGAGTTCTGTTAAAGATTAGGCAACATTTTTTCTGCGTTGAAGGCCTTCTAGGCATCTGAACAAGGAACAGACCTATAAATATACTAAATGAAGGTGACATTGCTGCTGGCCATGAAATCCTTTAAAGGAGATAATTTCCATTTAGAAGAAAATGGCAAAAAAAATACATTATTTAAACCAGCTCTTGTTATTCCATTTGAATAAAAAAAAAAATACATACATAACAAATTTCTACAATAGCGTAAACAGGAAACAACTGGGATTTTAGGAATTGTGTTATGTATGAAAAACATTCTGAAAAAAGGTGAAAGTACATGGTGTGATGGAAAGTCAAATGTCCTGCACATTGCTTCCCTAAAACCCTGTTATGTTTAGCAAAGGTTGCAAACAGCTCACTCTCAGGTAGAAAGCTTGGGGATTTAATATTACTATAGTAGTCCTGCAGGCAGACATTTTCTGTGTATATATACTATGCCAGGCAATTTAAAGTGTGTGTGTGCGGTATGCACACGCAGGTGCAAACACAATTACGAGAGCGACAACACAACATTATGAAACACCACATCTCACGGGTACAGTGTTTTAAATTTCAGCCGGGTTGGCAGTGCTTGTTAGTTAAACTATTCTTTACCCTTTTCTGTGGAATATTTGGTGACACACAAGACAGAGATTTTAGTTTCTGAACCAATTGAATCCTAAGTAGCTGTTTGGATTACTAATATCATCTATATCTGGACAATTTCTTCTCTAAACACACTCCTATCATAGTTAGGGCATTTTACAGGGGAACAGATCAGGAAGGGACTGCAGAAGTAAAGGTAAGCTCCAAGATAAAAAGATACGCTGCTGATCTTTAACTGTTCTTTTGAGATGCGATGCCATATGGAACTCACACATGGGGTATGGGTAGTGCTGGTACCTGGAGAATTTCTATCCTAGAAGTAGATGCAAAGGGCACACTGTGAGCTACCCTCACTTCATGGGGTGAGACATGGGGTAGAGAACACTCTCAGACAGAGAATTCAGAGATGAGATCAAACTCTTCAATGGGAAACTGTAACAGGAGAAAAGGCTGCAAATGTACACACTAATGGCACATTTCAAAGTAGAAGAGATACAAGCAAGTACCTTGCCCTTCTCCTCTGAGTGCTGAATGTACAGTCATTCTATGAATGGCTCCAGCCGGAACCCCATGACTACAGCCATTGGGATTCACAAAGCCATGATGTGTGCAAAAAACCAAAGCATGGCCCCTGCCAAGTGCAGCATTGCTCCTAAAACATCAAGAGTAACACAAAGGGCAAAACTGTGTCTGGCACTACAGGCAGCTGCCCTGCCAACTACTCAGACATCATGCAATGAAGAAACCATGAGTCTTGCTTGCCAGCCTTCAGGGGAGTGAGGAATCCCAATCTGTGATCTGAGAAGGATTCTTAACTTCTACACGTTAAGAAGTTTATTGTGGTGGGGTTTTTTTGAGGAGACTAGTGGCCTGCTTGACATTTCCACTGTAAACACAAAGGTGAGCAGTTCTCTGAAGGGTTGTGTTCTATCAACACAGAAACACACACCAGCAGTTCTGGATCTGAAAAGTTTCTCTTGAAGATGCATTTTGTCTGGTTTTGGAGCCCAGCTGACAAGAGCCCAACTTCCTGTGTCCCAAGAAACATGTCACAGAGCAGCCCTGGAAACAAAGGTGGTTTTAATTAGGTTTATTTTTCTTTATAGCTGATTCTAGGGGTGCTGAATAGAGGAAATGTGTAATCCTTTGTAGGCAAACCTATCAGGCAGCTGGGGATACCCCTCCTAATTTCTTTTTAGCTCTGTATCCATACAGGATATTTAATTGTCATGTTTTCTTCTTCCAGACAGGAAAGCCAACTGAGTAGGCCCACTAGAGACCAAAATTTCTTTACCACAGCCCTTGATGCTCGAGGAGAGCATAGCCACATACTTTCTGGGCCAAAGCCATAAACTACAGTATGAGATTAAACAATGAGATGGGCAAACCCAGGAGCAAAGTTATAAAGGAAAGAATAAAATAGTACAATTTGTCAAAAGCATTGAAAGAGAATCTAAAGCAAACTAAAATTAAAATTTTAAAGGGTTGTGATGCATTTAAACGGTGGGGAAAAAAGCAGACAGTGTAACACAGACAATAAACTGGAGAAAACTGGAGTAAGATTGAGCTCCAATGCTCCTACTATCATTGAACCACACAGGGTGGAGTCCAGATTATGTGCTACAGGTACTATAGAGGGAAAAAAAAAATACATATATATAT
>NW_010330779.1:0-2525 GCF_000700745.2 Antrostomus carolinensis
AGCTTACAATGCACCTTCTTCACTGCCCTTTGGATGCATGCATCCAAACACTTAACATGTTTGGATATAGGTCTAGTTATGAATCAAAATTTTATTATAAGACTACTATGGAACCCAGTTCCTTTAATGCATGTTACCTTTTCAACCATGTCACCACTGAGCATTTTCACATGTTCCCAGCTTAGTATTAGGATACTTAACTAGAATGACAGACTCTGGATTAGTTTCTGAGATAAATGTACAGTTTAACTACTAAAACATCTCACAAAGAGTCTAGATGGGATTTGTCTTTTAAAAGCTGAGATAAAATAGCATGCAGCAAAAATGATATATTGCTTGACAGAAATTTTCAAAATCTAGCAATAAAGCAGCTGTCAGATTCTGTTTTAAACTGCAGGGTTTATTCTCTTGCTCTAGAGACTTAAGAGTTTACATAACTTTTATCTCATCTAATGTCAATCTAGTATGAGCTAGACTCCAGTAATTTTAGTGGCAAATTCTCTTAGCTTGCAAGTATTTTTCATTGTTTTTGTGTTAGTCCATTTGTAGGGATGTGCTTAATATGCACCATAATAAACTTGAGTTTATGTATCTTTCAGTCACGTTAGGAATGTAAAAATAGGCAAAGGAAACATAACTGGCTGAAAGCTACATTCTGCTTAATGTCAACAATTGCATTGTAGGCTCCTTTATGAGCTTATTTAAATCATGTATTGCAAGTTGCAACAGAATTTTTCTGTGAGCTAAATGGAAGTGTTGAATTACTCTTCCTAAGTCAGTGCAACAGAACTCCTTGGCATTCTTTGGAGTACATTCTCTTTCAGACATTTGCATTAAAGTCGCCATTGGATAGCAGTGTCTGCTTGCTGTGAGTAGTTAATCATCTTCATTTATTTAAGCCTCCATTTAAACAGCAGCTGATTCTATACGAGTAGCTCCACTCTCAATTGGTTGGAATTTAAGGGCAAGCTACGAGGCAGTTTTAAAACAGAAAATAAAAAACCTTGTTATACCTTCTGCTTACCTATGAATGCCTCTATTGCCTTGCAGTTTTGTTGGCCCATTTTCCTAAATATTTAATGTTGATTGTAATCACTCATCATATTTTTTCCCATATGTATATAATGAAAGGAGAATAATTTAAACTGTAGATGTTCCTCCGCATTGTTTTACAACACTTTGTGGAAAGATTGGAAAGCTTATAAAAAATGCACGCGTAGTCTTTATGATCTCTCTCTCTCCCCTTCTCTCATCTTGCATAGGCATGTTATGTATATGTGTGTGTATATATATATCTATACATTCCAGTGTGTTTTATGACTTCATCAAAAAGTAATGTTGAGGTAACATAAGCTATTCCTTAAATACCATAAATAAGTCTATTCTAAATAAATGAAGCCCATTAGTTGTAATGACCTTAATATTTTACCCTATCTGAAGTACTGTCCATCATTTAAGCAGCAAATTTATTTATATGAAATGAGAAATGTATTTTTTCATGGAATTTAAAAATTACATAAGAACATGTAATTTTTTTACTAAATATTTTTCAAAATATTTTAAAACAGGTGTTCATTTTCAAACAGAGTTTGGTTTTATTTAAAAAAGGAAAAAAGAGGACATGATGCTTCTAAAAATTTTTGCTTTTCTAATACTTAATATTTTTTCATTACTTGTGCTTTACCTTTTCCCTACTAACTTTTAGGAGGAAAAAACACTGTTAGACAAAGGGATTCTCAGAGCATGTAAAAGGAAAGAAGGGAAAAGAAAAACTAAAATCAGTCTTTTGGAAAAATATTGTTTCAAAATTTCACTAAAATAAATCCTCTTTCAAAAAAAAGTGAAATTTTTCACTTTTGCACCATGAAACTGTATTTTCCATCTTCAACCAACAGTATTTAACATGTTCATAAATATCAGTACTGTAATCCTGCACTGACAAGAAGTTGTGGGGATATCATTTTTCATCAATGCTAATGCTGTATTATACTGAGCACTTTTACTTTAAAAAGTCTTTAAAGAACATGCTTAAATCTAAACTTCTGGTATCAATTACAGTAATGAAGTAGTATTCACTGAAGCACACAAGCAGTGACATGTCAGCAAACACTTCACTGCTAGAACTGAAAGAAGTAACACTGCTTTACATGCTTAAATTTAAACGTGCTTTCTTCAGAAAGCCTGGAGATCATATTTTGGTCCTTTCTGCTTGTTGCCTGCACAATGTAAACCTGTAGCCCTGTAGTACAGCATTGCCATTGCTAGTAACAGGTCATAGGCACTGTAATGAGTTTGCAAGGCCTCAGCACTGAGGTTTGTCCTTTTTTTGACCTGCCTGCAGCTGCATTTTCCTTGATCTAGCTGTGCCACTTGTTTCTCTAATTGACCAGGTATCCATGGCTTGTTTGTTCTACTTCTGTTTATCTCTGTGAGACAGAACTACAGTTTTATAGAGACAGTGGCAGCAAGCAGTTACTCTGCTCAGAACAAGATATTTATGGCTAACATAAAGATGCAGTGTAGGG
>NW_010330779.1:2542-11590 GCF_000700745.2 Antrostomus carolinensis
GGGAAACACAACAGCAGAGGCCTTGACAAGTGGAGCACAGGATGCTGCACAGAGGCACACAGGCATGGGATGACCAGAGATGGGATGCAGGGTGGCCCTGAAGGCCCCAAAGCTATACACAGCTCACTCATAATCCCTTACAGAAAAGGTGATGCAGTCAAAATAGGTTTCAGGAGTGAAAAAGACAACATAGAAATAGTATTTAACATATGTAAAAGGCACCATATATAGTAAATTCAGATGTAACATGAAACTGAAGAGAGTTGAAGAAGAAGAAAGGTGTAAATGTTACCAAACATATGAAAAAGAACCCAAAGTGGATTCTAGACCAAGGAAGAAGCACCAGCACTGTATTCCTGTCACTGAAGGACTCCAGATGCTGAAGACTCCCCATAAAACACCCCTACTCTCAGCACCAGCATAAAACCCCTGACCTCAGGGCACAGAGGAACAATGAGTGAGGAAGGTGAGCATAGCTCCAGAAGAAGGGGTAGAAATTAAGATGTGTCTGTAACAATTCTAACTGCATTTTTTCTCTTTTCTTTTTCTGTAGCAATTAGATCTAGACTAATAATTCTTAAATTATACTATTAAGATTTCAGACACACTAACTATAAAATCTTGGCTTTATATACATAGTTTTATATATATAATACATGTTTCTTTTTTTGTATATAAACAAGATTTTGAGCATAACAACAATGAAGTCTTGGGCTGCTGGTACGAAATATTGGTATTACCAGAAAGAAAAAATTAGTGCTTTGCTAGGTTGAAGGCAGCACATTTTATGAGGAAAATTCTCTCTTTAGAAGAGAAATAGCCTCAGGGCTCTGTTAGCAAGCATAATTCCTATTGATCTGTTGTTTAGGTCAAGTGAAGATAACACTTAAAAGAAGCAACACTCTTGGATCAAATTTGCATTACAAACTTTTGCTGAAACAGTTTGTTGATCTCGAGTATATGATGAAGTATGGCTAACTACCAAATTAATTATACTAGGTAAAAAATACTGATACAGGATATACAGGGACAACTTTTTAACTTTTTAAACTTTCTAAAGACAGGATTCCAACTAAGTCTTTTTCACATTGAGGAACATATGTGTATTGGACCTTGAAGATGATTTATCTTCTCCCTAGATCCTCCTGAGAGACAGGTTTCTCTACTTATCCTGTACTTATCCTGTCAAAATGTTCCCAATCATCAAATCACTCCTTTCTGGTATCTGTATAGTCTTAGGTCCATCTATCCTCCTTAAAGTGTGCAAATCACCCTATCTCCTGCTTCTATAAATGTGAAAAATATGAGTATTTGTTAAGTCTTTGGTACATCAAAAACATTGTTCCCTTTTAGGTTGTAGTTCCCATTTTCCACTTTTTTTTTTTTTTTTACCTTTTGCATGTTTATTTGTCTGCCTCTCTCTTCACATGTACTTATTCTATTCCCATTTCCTTGTCTTATTTCTTTTTTCTGATCTTCAGGATGAAACCTTTCCCTAAAAAAAACCCTTTTCTTATTTCTGTTTGGTTTTTTTTTTTTTTGTGTGTGTGTTTTTTTTTTTTAATTTGGCAGATGTCTACACTTCTGGAGTTGCTCATCCAGCTTCTGCTCTTTTCTGTTCCATCATGTCATTAAAAATTTTCTGTGTTCATAGACACCCACATTAAAGTGTTACTTCAGAAAAAATCTGGTGTGATTGCAATCTAAGCATTTTCTTGACTCAGATTATGAAGGCAGAACAAATTAAGCATCTTTTGGAAAACTTATCCATGAAATGATTAACTACATTAAATACTCAGGTGGTAAATAAAGCTTATCCTGTACTACATGCATAATCTACTGAAGTCAGTGGGATACTGCTTTTTCCTCACACCCCTTAATTTTAATAAAACTTACATTGGTCTAAATAACAGTAATAAGGAGCTTGTAGCAAAAATCTGTTCACCTTGAGGGTTTTGTGAGGGCTCAGCTGGTCTTTATTGCTGTGAGTGGCCTTACCTGGGATGTGGCCCCACATCCCTGTCCATGAGTCTAGGAGCTCCATTCAAGCTGAAAAGCCACAGGCCTGGCTTCTTGGAGGCTTGTTTCTAGTGGATGATTCTCAAGACCCAAGTTGTAGCCATGTCCCCAGCCCCACCTCCTGCTGCACCCTGGCAAGCCCCCCTAGTCAGTCGCCAGCCCGAGTCTGTCCCTTTGCAGTGCCTGGGGCTGCCAAGGGGCCCACTGCCTCCCACGGTTCTGGCTGCCACCCTCAGCTGCCAGAGGATGAGGGCAGGGTCCTGTCTGTGCCTGGGTCAACCCTGCCCATGCTGGGGTCAGACCCATCCTGCCATGCTTCCTGGCAAGTGTTTCTGGTCAGGCCATCTGTTAGTAGGAAAGACTACGTTCTCGTTTTCTTCTGGTCCTGCCTGCTCAGTCACTCTGTCTTTTTTCCTCTTCTTGTCTTTGATGAGATTAAAAGGGTGTGTGGGTGAAAACTGTACTCTTGTCTAGTATTTCTCTTAAAATGCTTGGAGACTATGTGGATCCCCAGCTAAAATCGCTGGGCCATAGCTCAATGTTCACCCTGCAAATTTCTATTTTATAAAGGATATATTTAGTGAAGCAAAACTCCAGATATGGAGAAGAACGTAACGTGGTGAGTTTTTTTGATAAAAAATCAAGGAAAGTTGGATATATAACCTGTATTTCTTCATAACTTATTCCTAATATAAAACAGATTTTTCAAAAGTGTTATAAATTAAATGCTTATCTAATGTCTATAAATATTACTTCTGGAATGGATCAATGTTTACTTAGGTTTTAATTACTGAAAAATCCAATATTAACTGGAATGGGTTAATCTGGCTTTGCTTCAAGGATCTGTGACTAAAAAAAACCCAACTCAGCCTTTTGAAACCTATTGCAAGATTTTCTGTATCTTTTGTATTGTAGAAGCTCTTCTCCATGGGGTTTAAAACTTAACAAGATCTTTGAAGATCCTTAACAAGAAGAGAGAGGATCTTATAATAGAAACCTGCATAAGAGCAAGTAAGCATCTACTTGTGTGTGAGGAAACAAGGAGCCCCGGACGTAAAAGACATTTTCATATAAAGTTTGCAGTTAAGAGTACTCCGAGTTCCTCAGATTAGGGCTTCTCTATCAGCAGGCTTTTATGACTTCTTGTCCACACAAAATCCAGACTGTTTTTCTTTGTTTTAGTGTGTAGCTTGTCAGCGTTTGTTTGTTAGGGGGAGGGAGAGAGTCTAGCTTTAGAAAACATGTTGTTTTTAATCCATGTAAAAAATCTTTCCAAATTACCTGAACTTTATCACTTCCAAAACTGTAGGTCTGGGCAACTCTAGGAAACCACTTTGTTCATAATATTCACTTACATTGTTGTACCTCTGCATAATTGTGAGAAGGCTAGAAGTAACCTTTCTCTACCTCCAGGTATCAATCTCAGCTACAGAAAAAGCCTCCTACATTGCAGGTACCTTGGTCTCTCAGTCTTAGTAAGATTGTTATATACTTCTTTCAGTGCCTTCCAATAGGCAGCCTAAAGGGTGATGAGGAGAGATGAGTAAATCTTATTTTTATGCATAACATTGCATAATTTCTTTGAAGTTAAGAGTTGCTAAGAAGATTAACTATGGCAGTAAAAGGTCCTGCTAATGATGGAAGATGCAAGTGTGAGAGACTGAAATGTAAGCCATTTGCCCCAGGCTGTTTGTCTCAACGATTGCCCATTCAGGGAGACGGCTGTGGAACCGCGTGGACATTTGGCTTGCAGAAAAAGGAAGCACCCTACGAAGCCGTGCACCAGCCAACTAAAAGGGGAAGCTAGGACCACGCAGAGTCACACAGCAGCCGCGTGAAAGGTAAAACTAGGACCGCGGGAAGCAAGTGCGCATGTGTAAGGATGTGGAGACTGCAATTACGTGCCGTTGTCACAGAAACTGCAGCCCCGAATGGGTATAAGAGGAGCCGTAGAAGGAGAAAAGCACATGTTCGCCCACCACTGACTGAGGGACTCAGAGTCCTGAGACATCACGGAACACGGTGGTGACTATTCTTGTAAATCTATCCAGGCTGCTTGCTTGACTTCTGCCTTTCTTTTTCACTCTATCCTATTGCTACCTCTCTCTTCACTTCTGTTAATAAAAATTGTTCTGGTCATGCAGCATTTGACCTCGTTTGAGTCTTAATCTCATCCTTGGGATCATATCGAAACCTTCCCAATATCCGATCAGGACAGCAAGGTAGTAAGTATCCTGTTAGGAGATTTCACCGTTTCAGCCTTATTAGATACTTAAATACTGAACAAACTAAACTAATTTGAGGGTAATTGTGAACTGTGCCTTAGGCGTGGATTTGGGATATGGTAAACAGACTAAAGACTTGGAGAACTTCTACATGGGCTGGCACTGGAGTTGGTAATTCTACTGCTGCTGGTAATTCAGAATCACTGGGACTGCAAAACAGCACCTGTCATAAGAAATGTGATCTAATGATAGTTAAATGAATGAATGAAACATGCTATTCTAAACTATCTACCTATAAAATAAAAATAGCACAGCAGTATTCTATTCCTCTCTCTTCTGTGATGCCACCATATTATCAGCACATAATTGCTTCCAGAGAGACTACAAAGTATTATCCTAAAAAGCTGACAGATAAATACTCAAGTTTTATCTGTTATTTCTATTACAGCTGAATATTTTTTCCCTGCCATTAAGAGGTTCTGTGAATTTGTCAACGAGTGTTCCCTTTATTGGTGATTCTAGCACTTTCACAAAGGGCAACCTGCTACTTTCTCAAAGAACAGAGATTTGGACGTTCATATTTTTCTTACAGACTTACTTGTAAGAATGGACTTTGAAGAGCATATGGCATAAATAAAGAGAATCACAATTGTTTCTTATTTTAGATAAGTTTAGAAAGTAACCAAAAAGCAATTGCTCAATCAGACAAGATCTTTGAAAGGAGAAAAGCTACATTTATTGTCTAGTTTCAAGTTTCTGCCTGTTAATAAAATGATCCAAGAGCTCCATTAGCAAAATTTAATTATTATTTCAATTAACTGTGCAGATAGTTCAAATGCCACTGAATAACCCCTTGAAAGACTGTCCTCTATCAAAAACATCAGTCTTTTCGTGACTTTTCCCAGATGTGGCTAACTAAAGCATTAATACATACACAGAACTAATTTACATATAAATGCATTAAGTACTGCTAGTGATCACTTTTTCATAATCATTTAAAAGAATAATTAACATCTGAAACTGGAATAAACCCACAGATGGTCTATTTTTATGCTATTTGCTTTTCCTATAAAATCTTTCCAACATGATCTTGGATGTGTAAGACATTCTGTCAGATACTGGAGCAGACCAAAACCAATGTAATAACAAAAACAAACTAAACAAAAAACAGCAGTGTCAAATAGAATTCAAAGCCATGTGGAATTTTATTACTTATGTGTAAACATAAACATCATGTATATTTTTGATGTAAAGCATTTGTTTAATTGCATTGCAGGTTGAAATATTACTCATGTAAAATCCTTCTAGAGGGAAAAAAAAGACCATTAATAATTTTATTATGTTTTTACATCTTAGTAGACTACTTGTAATGATGGGATGGAGCAAGTAATGCAGTCTACCTAGTAACCAGCAGCCCCTATAATTCCTCAGATGCCAATATGAAGGTAAAGGAGACATAATATTACAGTTTTGAGGAAGTTGAAAAGGAGGGTATTCAGCCTTTTAAAAGAGGAAGACTAATGTGAGAAATAGGCAATTCTGTTGAAGAATGAGGATGCATGTAGCAGGAATTTGCTTATGAGCTGGAAGTGCCAAGCACTGTTTTATCTGCAGACATTTTCAAAAACTGTGGGATTCCTTTAATTGATTGCTACCATCAAAACTAAACATCTGGTCTAAACTAGCCCTAGCTTCTCCTGTAGTCAGTGGAAATAGAAAAAACCTCCACTTGAGATTTCATCCTGACTCCTCTGCCAAAGAGAGGTGGGGTAAATAATTTTCTAGAAGACACCCCTACTCCACCTTGGCTAAATAGAATCTAAATGGGTAATCTGACTTAAACATCTCAATCTGAGATGATTAAAACTAAAGTGAGATGGCTTCTACTGGTAGTGATAAATATATGCTGAAAAACTAAATTTAAGAATAAAAACTGCATTTATGTAAAAACTCACTAATTTCCACCCAATAAAGGAAATATAAATAAAGAGTTTGAAGTCACATATCATTTACTTGTAAGAGATCAGCAAATCTATTGTTCTCTCCTAGGCTATGATAACTTAGATAATAACCTTTTTGCCAGTGTCTTTTCTAGTTTATTCCTTAAGTTTTCCATGGGTGAAGACCACTTCACTTACTTCCGTAGTAGAAAATTGTACATGGAGATTCTGTCTTTATAGGTCTCCTTTCTTGCAGCAGCCTTCTTAAGTCTTTGGAGATCTGTATCATGTCCTTTCTCAGTATTCGCCTCTTTCGACTAAAAGACCCAAAATAGGACATACTTAATTGTTGACCAATCATTCTTTGTTCTCACTTCTGCAATACATTTGATTGAAGCATGGCATATGGCAAAGTAGTCCAGCTAATTGTAGGACACATTTACTTATTCATAATTTGTCCAATTGTTCTTCTTCTCAGCTTTGGACCATTTTGGTTGTCTATTGGTCACTGACTAGAGTAGGTAATTATCTTTTAGGACTTCAAAGTGTTCTTGATTCACCCTTAGCTTGCGATTCAGTGAGGCACTCTGATCCGTGTACTGGATAGCTGCTTCCTACAAAGTTCCTAATTGCTGTATGAATTTGCCTGAATGGCAGCATCTTGCCCTTTCCTCTGTTAAAGAACATCATGCATTTTTTATACCATATATAATCAACTTTTCAAGATAATTTTGACTCCCAAATTCCTTCTGTATATGAGCAATCCCTTTCAAAAGGATGTAATTGATTAGTTGAATAAGCATATTTCATCATTCTGGCTGTTAATAAAAATATTGAAAACAACAAAAGTCTGATTCTACTTCATATCTTTCATTGTTAGTAGTAAATAATTGAGAGTCATTCAGATTTCCAGTGAGGTTACAGTGCTTTATTTTCAACTAGACTGCACTTCCTGTTTTTGCACATAAGAATGTCATGTGTCAAAAGCCTTACTAGCATGAAAAAAATGACACTTGCTACTTCTTCTCTATCCAAAAGTCTTACTGCTATGTCAGAGAAAGGCAATTAAATTGGTCTGACAGAGCTTTTTTCTTGACAAACCCATGGTAGCTGCTTAATACCTCTGAAAATACGTTTTTTCCACTTGGTCATTCAGCTTCCAGTTTCTTAACTGATGCAGTCATGTGATCTAAGTTGTTTTCTATTTATCACAGAGATTCTGGAACATAAAAGATTGCTTATTATTAAAAGTAAAATAACATCTTTTTTTTCTAGACCTTTTAGCAGTTAGAAAAAGAATGTGTAAGCAAACTTTCAGCTCATACCTGTTGTTGTTTCATTTGAGTACTATCTGCAGATAGTTCAACCACAGATGGTTGAACTTTAAAAACAACATACTTGGATTTTTTTACTATTTTTTTTTTCACTTAAAATCTAACATTATGCATAAACACAAAATATTTATTATGTGGTTATAGCATGAGATAGTCTGACATAAGCAATATGAGTAAAAATATTTACTCTTCTGAATTTGAGTTCTAGGGCAAAGCCATACATTTTCCACAGGTGTTATAATTTCTCTTGATTACCAAGTGCGAAAATAACAATCAGTTCTTAAAACCAAAATGCGACTCCAAAAAGAAATTCTGAATGATACAATGAATAATACAATCATCAATGGCTATCTACATTTGAGATGTTTTTTTGAATATACTGTTGAAAAAGCTATTTCATTGATAATTGTTCTTTATTTATAAAATAAAGATTATTATTCTTTATTTATAAAATGAAAGTTAAAAGTATTTTGTCTTCTATTCATTCTGCACTGACTATCTGCATGTTATTATAGCTTTCTACTTATGAGAGAGTGTCATGGTTTAACACCTACTGGCAACTAAGCACCATACATCTGCTTGTCCACTTTCCCCCGGTGGGTTGGGGGAGAGAATTGAAAGGGTAAAAGTGAGAAAACTCATGGGTTGAGATAAAGACAGTTGAATAGGTAAAGCATAAGCCACACAAGCAAGAAGAAGGAATTCATTCACAACTTCCCATTAGCAGACAGGAGTTCAGCCTTCTCCAGGAAAGCAGGGCTCTATCATGCATAACAGTTACTTGACAAGACAAACACCATAACTCTGAACATCCCCACTTCCTTCTTTTTCCCTCAGCTTTATATGCTGAGCATAGTGTCATACAGTATGGAATATCCCTTTGGTCAGTTGGGGTCAGGTGTCCCAGTTATGTCCCTTTCCAACTTCTTGTGCACCCCCAGCCTACTCGCTGGTGTGGTGGTATAAGGAGCAGAAAAAGCCTTGACTCTGTGTAAGCACTGCTCAGCAATAACTAAAACATCCCTGTGCAACACTTTTCAGCACAAATCTAAAACACAGCCTCATACCAGCTACTATGAAGAAAATTAATTCTATCTCAGCCAAAACCAGCACAGAGGGTCACTGTACCACATGCTATATAATGATATGTCTCACACTGGGGAAACTGAATGTCTATGTAGTAGTTTAACTTGGCTGACAGCCAAACACCATGCAGCCACTTGCATCCACACCCTCTCCCCCCAGTGAACAGGGGAGAAAATTGGAGGGGTAAAGATGAGGAGATGTGTAGGTTGAGATAAGAACAATTTAACAATTGGAGTAAAATAAACTTAAATTAGTAATTATAATAATATTGATGATAATGATAATGATCATGATCATGATAATGATAATATATATAAATGAGTGAAGCACAGTACAATTGCTCACCACCCACTGATAGCAATTCCAGAGGAGTGAAAAGGAACTCCAAACCCACAACCACAATCCCAGAGGAGCAAAAAGGAACCATGAACCCAAAACCGCAGT
>NW_010330779.1:11606-12241 GCF_000700745.2 Antrostomus carolinensis
GAAGAGCGAGACTGAGTGATCCCTAAAAGAATCCCCCAGCTTTCCAGTCAACCCTTGTTAATATAATAAACATGACATCATATGGTAGGGAATATCTCATTGGCATACACAAATGCCAATTTTGGGTTTTACTAATTACTACACTTTGCTTCTCTCAGTCCTTTGCACTTGCAAACTAGCCAAACACAGTATCCTTGTATGTTATCAACATTTTTCTCATAACAAATCCCATACTGAAACAAAAAAAACACAGTGATTTCTAGCTACTAAGAAGAAAATTAACTCTCTCCTTGTAAAACCGAGACAGTCTGATGGAAAAATAAATCCATAATATTCAGTAATCAGAGGAGAAAAAAATGGCCTGACAACAAGGCATTTCATATGAATTTAATTTGTAGTTTGCAAGTAGTCATGCTGAAATATAGAAGATATTCAAGAACCTACTACAAAATGAAATAATGTGCTAAAGGATTTTTCTCTAGTCCTTTGTTGAACATTTGTGCTGTTAACCTAAACAAAGTTTACCTGTGTATTCCAGGTGTATTGGGTTTGTGTGGCAAGGTTTTGGTAGCGGGGGGGGACATGGGGTGGCTTCTGTGAGAAGCTGCCAGAAGCTTCCCCCATGTCCAACACAG
>NW_010330779.1:12255-51664 GCF_000700745.2 Antrostomus carolinensis
ATGGCCCCACCACTGACCAAGGCCAAGCCAATCAACACATCTGTGATAACATAATTAAGAAAAAAAAAAAGGGAAGAGAAAAAAAAAAACTGCACACTTTGCAGCTAGAGAGAGAGGAGTGAGAAGATATGTGAGAAACCACTCTGCAAACACCAAGCTCAGTGAAGAAGGAGGAGGAGGTGCTCCAGGTGCCAGAGCAGAGATTCCCTTGTAACATGTGGTGAAGACCATGGTGAGGCTGACTGTCCCCCTGCAGCTCATGGAGGTTAATGGTGGAGCTGACTCTGTGGGAAGCCCACGCAGGAGCAGGTTCCTGTCAGGACCTGTGGCCCCGTGGAGAGAGAAGCCAAGGCTGGAGCAGGTTTGCTGGCAGGACTTGTGACCCCGTGGGGGACCCATGCTGGAGCAGTCTGTTCCTGAAAGACTGCACACCATGGAAAGGACCCATGCTAAAGCAGTTCATGAAGAACTGTTGTTCATGGGAAGGACTCACGCTGGAGAACTCTGTGGAGGACTGTCTCCTGTGAGAGGGTCCCCATGCTGATGCAGGGGAAGGAGTCCTCCCCCTGAGGAGGAAGGAGCGGCAGAAACAATGTGTGATGGACTGACCCCAACCCCCATTCCCTGTTCCCCTGTGCTGCTGGGGGGAGGAGGTGGAAATCGGGAGAGAACCTGGGAAGCAGGCAGGGGTTGGGGGAGGTGTTTTAAGATTTGGTTTTACTTCTCATTATCCTCTTGTCTGATTGGTAATAAATTAAAAGTTGTGGGTTTTTTTTCCCTCAAGTCTAGTCTGTTTTGCCTGTGCCAGTAATTGGTGAGTGATCTCTCTCTGTCCTTATCTTGACTCACAAGCCTTTTGTATTTTTCTCCTCCCTGTCCAGTTGAGGAGGCGGAGTGACAGAGTGGGCTTTGGTGGGCATCTGGCATCCAGTCAGGGTCAACCCACCACACCAGGAATATGAGAAAATTGCTCTTAAACAGATAGCTGGGTCATTTGTGGGTAAGTTTAGATAAAGCAAACAGGTGGACTTTGTTTTTCATTGTGAACCAGCTGAGTCAGAAAATCTCAGATGTAGTCTTATTATGTGTATCAGCTGTCTAACATTTGGCAAGTGACTTTTTTTGTGTGTTGTTTCCTTCATGCTGCCTTCAAACATAAGAAGGGAACAAAAGAACAGTCCAAAGATCCATCTGGTATTGCATTCTCCTACTGACAGTGGTCAAAAGCAAATGCCTAGGGAAGAGTATAAAAAGAGGGCAAGCATGCAGTGACACTTCCTCAAACATTCCTTTAACTGCCAATAATTTATGGCTCAAGTGCCACTTTTACTTCTCTCTGCCCATTTACAATAATAAAGCATGGTTCTGTCTTCATAGTCACTTTCAGAAATCCTGATAAAGTCAAATGAACAGCCTTAGTTTTTGTGCTTGTATATCCTTTATTTCATTAATCAGTTCCACATTTACTTTCTAACCCCACTTATTCGCATACTGTAATCTCATTTATTAGCAGTGCCTAAGATGGATTTTGGATTTAGAGATTTATCTTCTCTCTCCCACTCCCACCTGCAGAAAGCCTCTATTCCAGAATTTCTAGCCACAAATAGAACTGCAAATTTCATATGTGAGGCTGGCAATAAATTGAAGTGAATCATATTTTTAACAGATTGCATCATACTTCATTAGAAAGTTGACTGGTGCTCACACAGTGCCTGATATCCCTATTACAGATAAAACTTCAATTTTTAGATAATATTGTAGTGTTAATTGTTATACTCAAACAATCTGTATTCTTTATTGTTTTTTACCAAATGTGTTTTGGGTAATTCGGCTCCTGAGGTGTAACCAAACAGACTTACAAAAAACTAGAAAGTTAAGATAAATTTCACTGCACATTATGAAAGAATATTTGAGAATATTTTGACAAGTGAAAATATGGGCTAAATATGACAACAATGTTCAGTCACGATTATTAAAGTTTTTGCAGTATGACAGAACATTGGCTGCTCTGTGTTTTTTTTTACAATAATTTTCTTTCTTCCTTCTCAATTTTGAGACCCCTTAATGTAGCTTAATGAGGGCCCTTAATGTAAAGTGCTTCGGTGGAGTTACGATAAATGTTCCCAGTTGACGATCATCTAAGAAGGAAGTCAAAAGCATAAAAATCATCCTATATGTTCACGAAAAATTATGATACAGTTTGGTTTTTTTTCTCAAAACACCTTCGTTAGCTTTGTTATTGACAATTTATGTTTACGTCCAACCACATATGCATATAGGAAGATTTTTTTTATTATTAAAACGTACAATTTAATTTCAAAGTATTTGAAACAACAGCAAAATACAGCATTTATTTTTAATTGCTATACTTTTGGGGAGTGATGCAACAAAAGCAAGGAGTTGGTATTGATTAAGGGTAATCAAGGCTGGTGGGTGAATCAGCTAACATATAACATTTTCAAAACTCAACTTTAAGATAATAGTTGCTAGAATGTGAGGACAGAATGCAATTACAGTATAAATACATAAATTTGATTTCCCTCTACACCATTAATAAAGCCTTTAGAAGTCATTTCTTGTTGATTACATTCTCTTCTTTTTATAATCCAAATTGATGGCAGCTTTAGGTGTTTCAGACATGGGTACATTGCATCTAAGTGTCAAGTAAATGTCAATGAAATCTATCTTGTGTCTTTCCTATTAAGTGTCTGATGTTGGCAGTTTGTAGGCCTAATATTCAGTCAATAAAGAAAGACCCAAAATCTACAGATAGTATTGTAAACACAAAGCATTCAAGTAATACAAATCAAGACCCCTGAATTTTTTTTATTTTTTTAAAAACAAAACAAAACAAAAAACACCTCCCCCCTCCCCCAAACCCCTTTAAATAATTAACTAAAATGCGTTTTTGTGCTTTTCACATGCATTGGAAGAGTTAGGATTAATTTTTCAAGTATTTTTCTTTCTAACCTTGAGGATTGGAAATGTCAGTAAGTGTTTTTTTGTGTAAGCAAATTGCTGGAGAACCTAGGTACAAATTAAGAGTGGCAGAATATTTGGCAAGCAAATTTTAACCATCCTAAAAAATTTCAATTGATTAATTTTATGCACACATTCTCTTCCTTCTAAACAAAAGATTTTTAGAATGGGCAACTGGTATTGACAAATAAACAGATTGTAAAATTCAAGTATTAACTTGCAGTTTGGATTTATAGGAAGTAGAGTCCTTTACATTTATGAGCTGCTTGAGCAGAGCTGGAAAATGATTTAAGATCAGTTATTTTTTCTGAGAAAATGAGTGCTGAAACTGATCTTATCTTCCTCTTCTCTTATTCAGAGTGATGCTTTTTCCTTAGCTATTAATGTTCCAAGTGAAATTTAAGTTCCTGAGTTTCTGTCAAGCTCCTAGCACAAAGCAGGCAGTGATTCAGGAAAATGTGACATGAGGCCAACAGGGCTCAGGGTCTGAGGTGGAAAATGCTAATAACATAGAGGAAATGAGCATGACAGTCAGTCTTGGGAATGTGTGGCTTACTGTAAAACAAGTCTTATGAGTAGTTTGAATATTAGTAGGAAATGGCAACCTAGACCTTTCTGACACTTAAGCTAATTTGCATTTGAGTTTGTATTTAATCCTTTGACATATTCAGAAGGCAGAAGCAGCGAGTAAAAGTATGTAGCAGGTGGAAGCATCAACAGGTAACAGGAGGAATACAGAGTATCTGAGTATGCAGACAGGGGATTAGGAAAGACAAAGCCCAGCTGGAATTGAATCTGACAAGGGCTGTCAAAGACAAAAGAACAACTTATATAAGTACACAGGTGACAAAAGGAAGACTAGGGAAAATGTGGGTCCACAGCCGAATGAGGCAGGGGACATGGTTATATAGAACATGGTAAAGGCTGAGGTACTGAATGCCTTTTTCACATCATTCTTTACTAGCAATACCAGGCTTCAGGAATCCCAGGCCCCAGAAACCAGGGGGAAAGTCTGAAGCAAAGAAGACATACCCGTGGTTGAAGAGGATGAAGTAAGGGAATACTTACGCAAACTTGACATGCATGTTCTAGGTACCCGATAGGATGAGTGCTGAGGGAGCTGGTTGATGTCATTGTGAGGCCATTCTTGATAATCTGAATTATCATGGCAACTGGGAGAAGTGTCTGAAGACTGTAGGAAAGCAAATATCACTTGTATCTTCAAAAAGGGCAGAAAGGAGGGCTTGCGGAACTACAAGCCATTCAGCCTAAACTCGACCTGGAAAGGTGATGGAGTAACCAGTCCTGGGAAACATTTTCCAGGCATGTGAAAGACAAGTTAATCAAGAGTAGTTGTCATGGATTCACCAAGGAGGAGTCATGCTTGACCAACCTGACAACCTTCTAAAATGAAATGACTGGCTTGGTAGATGGGAGAACTGTTGGCATTGTCTGCTTTGACTTTGGTAAGACTTTTGCATTGTCTCCCTTCGGATCCTCACAGAGCAGCTGGGGAAGTATGAGCCAGATGAGCCAACATTGAGGTGGATTGAAAACTGTCCAAATGGTCAGGCCCAGAGGATGATGATCAGGGGTCAATCCTAGGTCTGATCCTATTTAAAATATTAATTAATGATCTGGATGGTGGGGCAGCTTTTACTCTTAGGAATTTTGCTAATGACAGGAAACTGGGAATAGTGGCTGCTACACCAGCAGGTCATGCTGCCACCCAGAGAGGCCTTGACAGACTGGAGAAATGGGCTGACAAGAACTTCATGAAGTTCAACAAGGGGAAGTGCAAAGTCCTTCAGGAAGAACAACTCCATGAATAAATATATCCTGGGGGCCACTCAGCCAGAAAGCGTCTTGGCAGAAAATTCCCTGGGGGTCCTAGTAGACACCAGGCTGCATTAAGGAGGAGTGTTACCAGGAGGTGGAGGGAGGTGACCCTTCCCCTCTACTTAGCACTGGTGAGACCAAACCTGGAGTGCTGGGCCTAGTTCTAGGCTCCCCACTACAAGAGAGTTATGGAGCTTCTGAATAGAGTCCAATGAAGAGCCACAAAAATTACTAAGGAACTGGAGCATTTATCCTATGAAGAAAGGCTGACCTCAGGTCACAGTCTTATCAATATGTTTAAATACTTGCAGAGGTGGTTTCAAAGTAACCAGGCTCTCTTCACTGGTGTCCAGTGACAGGACAAGAGATAATGGGCAGAAACTGAAACAAGGGACATTCCATGTTAAGGTCAGAAGATTTTTTTTTTTTTTTTTTAATTGTGAGGATGACTGAGCACTGGAGCAGACAGCTCAGAGAGGTTGTGGAATATCTTTGGAGATATTAAAAAGCTGTCTGGACATAGTCCTGGGCAACCTGCTCTAGGTGACCCTTCTAAAGCAGGAGCGTTGGACCAGATGACCTCCAGACGTCACTTCCAACTTCAACCATTCTGTGATTCTGTGACTGACATTAGATAATCACTTGAGTATTATGGTTTACGCAGGATAAAAGAGACACTTTCTTTCTTCATGAGAAAAAGAAATGGGACACTGAAGAAGTTACTCATCTAGTATCCAAGTATGACATGTGTCTGCTTTCCACATAGATGGAGTTTAAAATCTGGAGGCAGGTACCTCATGGTTTCCTTTGCCTCTCAGCCCCAATGCTGACTTTACCTAGGGTTACTTTCCAAAATCCTTGCCCAAGGGATACAGCCCAATTACTCTGGAGAACAGTCAGAGCAGATTTTTTTTTTTTTTTTAATGTGTATATCTATATACACTAATGTTGTTATTATTATTACATCATATTTACTACAGCAGTGCCAAAGCACCTGTCAAGACTGAATTCTCATCATTCTGAGAAATATAATGCAGACCTTTAGACAATCCCTGGTGTGAACAATTTATAATTTGTGCAACACTGTTGTAAAATTTATACCTACAAACAGTGATACACCTTTCCCCCTTTCTCTTCACAAAGAATAATGAAGTTTTCAAATGTCTGCAGAGAAAAAATTAGCTCTCTGGATCACAGAAATGAAAGCATTTAAAATTATATAGCATAGTATTATATGAACACTGCTCTGCTTTCTGAATTAATATTGAATTTTGTGTTCTCCTGAACTCAACTGTGGTGGAATATATACAGCATTTCATTTGTGAATTTGTAACTACTTGAGTTTTCCCCATTCTAAGCAGGACAAACTGTCTTTTATTAATAGCCTAAATACTCAGTTCCATACCCTTGAGTTGCAAGGTTCGAGTAATCTCATTTGAGCACAGATAGAAGCCTGATTTGATAAAAGCAAGAAAAAATTATATTGAGTCCTTTTGTAGGAAAATTGTAAAGGTCATATCCTTAGACCTTGAGAAAGCAACTCTCTGTCTTGTAATTTGATATTGATCACATGAATCTCAGAGGTCTGTTTACTTGCCAAACAACAAATTATATGGGCTAAAAGAAATGAGAAGATTTCTTTTTTTCTTTCTTTTTTTTTTTTCATTTAGATGTCACTTCTCCCATCTCATTTTAGGATAAAGAAGGCTTTCCACTGTGAAGAATATAGTCAACTGTGGAGTGGCATGACAAAGATTTCAGGGAAAATTAAATCTTAAAAGTGTATATGAGCTTGAGTCTTATGAAGTCAAACAAAATTAGCACTGATTTCTGTGGAAACTAGTGTAAACATATAGTATTTACCTAAAAAATATTACCAAGAACATTCAGAGAACTGCATGCAAAATTTTTTTTTCCAAGTCTAGATGCTAGAAAATAATGTAATACATAAGAGAAATCCTGTTTTTTTCTTATAGTTTTTTATCACTGTTGGTAAATAATACTTGAGAGTTCACATCAAGAACTCTCATACTATGAACTAGATTTGACTGATTCAGTATTTTGGGCCACAGGTGGACACTTAGGTTTGTATTTTCATTTTTTCAGTAATTCCTATTCATGCTTTCAGCATTTCCATGGGGAAAAGTTAAATTATCTGGTTTTAATTATCCTTCCAGCAACTAATCAAGAAATTGGAAGCCTGGCTTGTGAATGCTGTCAGCCATGGTCTCCATTCTCACTCTCAATTACAAAATTAATGTACAAAAATCATGATATTAAGATTTAAAATATAAGTAGCTAACCTACCACAGAATACTTTTATTTCATTAAACAAAAAACTTCAAAACCAAAACAAAGAAACAACAAAGCGAATAATTTTTTTGAAACATTGACAGTAAATATTTTGTACAAAAACATACTGAGAATTAATATTTTGTATGACTTGATAGTGATAGTCCTGAATAATAATTCTTGTCATTCTTACAGTGAAGTCAGGAGGTTATGACAGAACGATTAATTGATGACACAATGAAAGAGCTGCAGTAGAAGCTGGATCTCTTGAAACAGTATTTTATATTTATATCCTTCTGAAGCTGCAGTTTCCTGGCTGCTGAACTTATGGGCTTCAGCATTAGCATTTGAATACAGGAACAAACTTTTTATCTTCTATTTTGTGTGTTTGAAGCCTAACTACATGTAAGACAGACAATGTATCACATGTGAGAAACTGAACTTTGCATTATTCCCATCTGATTCTATAATATTGTAAGGTTCAATATTCTTAGAGGTAAATCCACACAAGAACCAATCTCTGCTTGACTATCAGCCTAGAGACTATGCATACTTTATTGACACAGAAACAGACACCCAAAGTTCTGCTTTTGTCCTTGTCTCTGTAATTCTTATTGTCTCCTCATCTAAACTCCACTAGAACTGAGGAAGGATCAGGCCAGTATGCATGGCTAGAAGATTATCCCACTCACACAAATGATAGTGGGAACTTTACATCTATTTTTTGTAAGAGCATGATGTAAACCTCAATGAAAAATAAGTTCTAGTTATGGTACTACTAAAAGTAATACACTATGACTGGAGTTATAAAAAAACAAGTGAAAGTTGTTTTAACATCAGGCCAGATGATTAGGGTACAGAGTCTCTCCTAGGACAGGAAAGACCTGATAACAGCCCTTACTGCACTGACTGCTTATTAAAAATAGTGCAAACATCAGAGCAGCACTATAAGCCTTTCGGTATAGTCCCTTAATTGAATGTTTCAACAACATAGGCACAACTGCCTCTCCTGGACATTCTAAACATCTCAGATTTTCATGACTATTTAATGTCAAGCTTGAACCTGGAAATCTCTTCATTATGAACCCTATTACAAATTGGAATTATTCACTGTGGAATTACTAAGAAATGTGCAGTGGAGGCAACGTGGAGAATCACTGGCCTCAGTAAAGGCCAGTAAATGATCCATATGCTCTTGGATCATTTCTTTAGTATCCTTCCTACCCAATACATTATCTAAAATACTTTACCTACCACCAATGCTTTATATTTGCACTGGGATTTTTTTTGCATTCACAGAAGGATTCAAAATATTTTCAGAGACTTTTAAATTCTCTTGAGACAGCACATATATATTGCAACATTTATTCAAATCAGGAAGCAAGCAGTTTTTTAGATAAATGACTTTACTCTCTTTTATTCCTTGTGTTATCTTAAGTGCTGCAGATACACTGTAGTTTGTTTACATATCGATATTTGTATAAGCTGAGCTGAATGCCTGGTGGCTGCAAGGAGTAGTAAAACAACTCAACTGGAAATCATTTGACTCCTGGTGCATAAAGTTAGGCACACACATAGGAGTTTGTAGGACTGAGGCTCAGTATTAAAAACATTGTTGAAGTGCAAATTATGAACATTGGATTCATGTGAAGCACTTTTAAAAAAAAGTTAATTTAAGTTTTGTATCTTTCCTTACTATTAGTAAAAAAAAAAAAAAAAAAAAAGTTTGTATAATTTATCAGTCAGGACAATAGGTGAGGTCTGAAAGAGACAATTGACATTTAAACCCACTGTGCTATTTAAATGGAACTCCCAGGATTATGTACGAAACTTTGTGGAGTTTCATTATTTTCTCAATATAATCACCAAATAAGAAAGTATTTTATGTTCTTAGAGAGAACTATTACTTTTCATTACAGTTATGGGAAAACCATTACAACTGTTTTGTTTTATAATATTCCAGACTTAAAGGGAAGAAAATAGACAAATCAGGTATTCCTAAAATCTGAGATAGGCACTGTGAGTTTCATGCATGTATTAAAAAGTGGTATTCACAAACACCATTTCAATCATTCCACCCCACTCTCCTGCTTCCAGCCTTGTGTTCATGCTCAGCTTTATGCTTTCTTACCCTTTTCCTACAATACCCATTCCAATCACAGTCAGTCATGGCCATCTGAAATTACATTTCCTTCCTTGTTCATCACCAGGCTTTCACAGCATGTGCTGTGCTACAGAAGAGTTCCTCTTGTCCTGATCTGTTCGTTATTCAGAGTGGCAACACACCAGAAATCCTGTATCTCTCATATTAGTCATACCTGATTTTTCTATACTAAACATATGATGAACCAGGGATCAGGAATGAAAGGAATACCTGGATTTTGCTACATATATAGGGATGATATAACTGAGGAAGTATATTAGGTTTGTGTGGCAAGGTTTTGGTAGCAAGGGGGCTACAGGTGTGGCTTCTGTGAGAAGCTGCCAGAAGCTTTCCCTATGTCTGACAGAGCCAATGCCAGCTGGCTCCAAGACAGACCCGCTGCTGGCCAAGGCTAAGCCCATCAGCATTGACGTTAGGACCTCTGTGATAACATATTTGAGAAGGGAGGGAAAAAAAAAAACCAAAAAACAAACCAAACCAAACCAAAAACAAACTGCACAACACCAGCAGCAGTCAGAAGAGAGGAGTGAAAATATGTGAGAGAAACAACTCTGCAGGCACCCCACTCAGTAAAGAAGGAGGAGGAGGAGGTGCTCCAGGTGCCAGAACAGAGATTCCCCTTCAGCCTGTGGTGAAGACCATGGTGAGACAGGTTCTCCCCCTGCAGCCCATGGATGTTAATGCTGGAGCAAATATCCACCTGCAACCTGTGGAGGACCCCACGCTAGAGCAAGTAGATGCTTGAGGGAGGTTATGACCCCATGGGAAGCCCATGCTGGTGCAGGTTCCTGGCAGGACCTGTGGATCTGTGAAGAGAGAAGCCCAGGCTGAAGTGGGTTTGCTGGCAGGACTTGTGATGCTGTGGGGGACCTGTGCTGGAGCAGTCCATTCCTGAAAGACTGTTCCCCATGGAAGGGACCCACAGTGGAGCAGTTTGTGAAGAACTGTAGCCCAGGGGATGGACTCATGTTGGAGAATTTCATGGAGTACTGTTGTCCAATGGGAGGTACCCTACGCTGCAGCAGGGGAAGAGTGTGAGGGGTCCTCCCCCTGAGAAGAAAGGAGCAGAAGAAACAATGTGTGATGAACTGACTGCAACCCCATTCCCCATCCCCCTGTGCTGCTGGGGGGAGGAAGTGGGGAAAATTGGGAGTGAAGCTGAGCCTGGAAAGAAGGAAGGGGTGGGGGAAAGCTATTTTAAGATTTGGTTTTATTTCTCATTATCCTACTCCGACTTGAGTGATAATACATTAAATTAATTTCCCTGAGTTGAGTTCTGTTTTGCCCATGACAGTAATTGGTGAGTGATCTCTCCCTGTCCTTGTCTCAATCCATGAGCCTTTCATTATATTTTCTCTCCCCTGTCCAGCTGAGAAGGGGGAGTGATAGAACGGCTTTGGTGGACACCTGGTGTCCAGTCAAGGTCAACCCACCACAGGAAGACTCCTGCACATACACAGAGTTGAAAAACACACAAGCATACATAGATGTATATGTGTTTACAAGGACAGGGACTTTATCTCTGACAATATTTCAACGTGACTTTATCTCCAATAACGTTTTAATAACTAGTCTCTTGAAGAGGCCTTTTCTTCTCCTACTTCCATTACAAAACCTCACATATTTTGTAAAATTCTAAAGAAATTTCTCCCAAGCTTTGGGAGAAATATTTGGCAGTTTACACTTACTCAGTTTCATCCTACACAGCTGAATCTTGCTCTTCTGCATTAGATACAAAATACTAGTCAGATTAAAATGAAATATAAGCAGAATCATATTGACTTTATTTAGATTTCACATATGAGGAAAGATTTTTCATTTGCAATTTCCATTGCAGAAAAATTTATTGCAAAATATGTGGGTGATGGTATTTATGGTGATGTTTATGATATTTGTTGGCTACATTGTAAAACAGTGGTCAGTACCAAAGGTAAGGTAGGTATTTCAGGCAGTTGCATGCAAAGAGTCACAGCTTAGAGAAGGAAAATAATCTGAAGTTTTCTGAATTTTTTCAAACTTAGTCTAGTAATGCTTTTTGGATTCACACACACTCCCCTTCTCATATCTTCTCTTATCTTTAGCAATAGCTTGTTAAAATTGATAGAAACAGCTAAAGGCAACTGTTAATGTTTAATAACCTTAGACCATTAGATTTTCTTTTAAATGACACCATTTATCTTTCTAAATTCAGTCTACAAACTTTAGTGATAATAATGCTAAATGGTTAGACACCACACCTCCTTAATCCTCCTTTGATAAAGTATTAACTCTTACCCCCAATATTGCTTTGGAGATTAAAAAAAAAAAAAAAAAAAAAAGAAAAAAGTGACTTGTCCAAGGCCTATGAGGTGATGTCTCTCATAAGAACTTCAATGTCAAATAACGTAATTCAAATTTATCTTTCTAGATATCTCTTGCTAGCCCACATTACTTAGCAGATTAATTTATTTTCAATAAAATGCAATTGTTTGAATCACTACGTCAGTCTTTAGCTATTCTTATTCACATAGCTGTGAATCACAGAGATGTAAGTACACTTTATCTTCATCGTTATTGTGCAAAAATACTAATTAATGTATCTACTTGCTATTATTTCCTACAGTGATAATGGCTTCTGAATACAGCAGCACAGTGTGAGAATCCACAACCAAGCAGTACAATTTAAATGTCCTGCTAGCATGAAAACAAAGCTTGTCATCACTGTAGAGACAGCTTATGCTTACATCCCTTCCATTTGCAACACCTTATTTTGGAGAAAAATAACTACTCAGAAACACATCTATATTAAGCAGTAATTTGAAGAACCTGAAGTGGTGACAGTTTGGGGTGCTGGTTTTGACAGGAAGCTAAGCAGGCTGAGGATCAGTGAAACAAATAGAATCAAATTGGAGGCGGGACTCAAAAAGTGTCAAGAAGGACCATTCAATGTCTGCACCTGGCACATTGCAAGAGGATCTACCCCAGGAGAGTTGCTAAATTTTGCAATTCTATTGCCTATTCCATTACATTTTGAATCTTCTCAAAGACAACTGAGAGTTATGTTATTACATCAGAGTCTCTATTTTCTTACCTTCATTCAATTGCAGAAAAAATAGGAAATATGAAACCTATGCCAAAATACCCATAAAGACATGAACAACAGCAGCAAAAATCTCAAAGATATAAAACTTCTCCTTAGCCTAGATAGACATTATCATACTTTTTAATTTGGTCATATTGGTACTGCCATGCTTCTGTTTCAACACCAGAATTCAAGTTGTGAGAAGAGCCCTTGAACTGTTTCTGTAATCAGAAAAGATAAAAATACAAGTGAATTTATAATAAAGTTTGTGTTATAATACAGGGATGAGTTGTGTAGCCTTTTGCTGCCTGCCTTGAACAGCACACAAAGAGGAAAGCATACGGACTCTTCATGCAAAAAGAACATCATTTAGAGGCATATATGAATGTATATGAATTTGATTCAGGTCTTCTGAGTGATTTTAAGGAATTTGATGCATGTTGGTTGTTCTCCAGTAAAACAGATCAGATGAAGTATCAGAGTTAATGGGAACAAGCCACAAAGACTTTTTAATCTAAGCCTACACTACAGATGGACAGAAAATTTTTATTTTAGTACCTTTATTTCATGACAATATTGTTACACAAAGAAAGGTAAAGATCAATTTAATAATCTGACTTTTTCTCCCTTTTAGTGCTGTGGAAGTATAAACACCTTTTAAAATATGTTATAGGATTGTTTTTATATTTCAGCCCTAATTATATATATTCTACATTATTATTATTAATTCATTTGAGTACTAATGAACTTGGAATCCCCTTTCTGTTGTCCTGCTTTTACTGCTTTTGGATTTTTACCTCTCCAAGACTGAATTGGAAACTAGGACCATAGCCAACCCAATGTCTATGATTAGTCCCACTATTTATTGCAAGTGAATGAGCTTGCTGTTAGGACTGTATATTTTCATCTGTTAACATACGTTAAAGCATTGTTTGAGTTTACCAAAGCAAGTGGAGTGATTTTCAGGGAGACATGAATACGTGAATACAGAAGAAGAGTTACATAAGGCCAAATTCTAAATGAAAGTACTTAAAGACAGTAATGTAATGCTTTTCCATGGAAACAAAAAAGACTTATTCCAAACCAAAACAAAATTACAAGGCAAACTTAAAAAAAAAAACAAACCACACTTTAAAATGGAGTTGTTAAGATAAAATAATGAAGTCTTCATTTCTTTTCCACTAATTTCTCATCCAGTGATGAGTTGGCAAGTGAATTTTGGCATAATTTTCATGAGCAATTATTTATGTAGATATTGTTTAAAAAAGTTAATTTGAGGCAGGGGGATGAAACATTGAATTTAGAAAAAAAGCAGAATAGTGCACACCTAGTAAAAGGTTAATCAATCCTCTATTTAGGACAAGCAGATTGATTTGGTCTAAATTTCAAAACAGGGCTGAAAATGCAAATAGTAAAAATATTGTTAGTAACATAAAAAATACCAAATGAATGCAAGCTGTCATCAAGGTTGTGCTACTCTTCATTATCTACTTAAAGAATATCAGTCCTTTAAATTTAAACACAATTAAACTAGCCTAAAAATAATAACTAACACCTGTTATTAAAGATACTTTTTTAGCAAAGGAAAGATCATACAAAGCATGTAGAGCAGTTGTAGTTGGGAGTCTGGGTTGAAAATAGATGAGTTTAGCTTATTACACAAAAAATCATATCTATATCTATATCTTACATATCTGTAAGTAACATTTTGGAGTAAACGTAACAATGGTACATTTAATTATATTTTTTTCTTGTAAGATATAACATGGAAGTTGAATATTCAAATCTGATCATGGTCTCCATTAAGTGTCTCAGATGCAAAAAGGGACAGACATTTTGGTCAGATATAGATAAGGGAGATTCATGGTAATAAATAATAATGAAGAAGCTTAGACAGAGCAATGAGATATTTCCCATGATAATTCACAAAGGGCAGCAATAACTCAGCTAAAACAGATAAAGAAAGTAGGGCTTCAGAAGGAAAGGTATCAGGACAAGGAGTTAATGTACCAGTGAAGAAAAAATTACAGTAGATGCAGAGGCCAGTGTGTGTAGCCTTATAAACATGAATTATATGGAATAAAAGAAAGCTGCATTTTATTAAGTGTGAAAGAAAAGTAAGTACCAGAAGCAATGTTTTGCCTCAAAAATCTTGCTTGGCCTGCTCAGTGAAAAGGGAATGCAGTAAAAGTGACTGGTTTATAAAAACTGTACTCTTAATTAAAAGAACTCTTTCTCTTTGGGTTTCAAACTCTTTATTGTATAATAAATGCCATTAAATTATGTAAAATAAATAGCAGAAAAAATGATGGAAAAGGGTAAGAGAAGATGCTGTAATCGAAGGAAGGTCTTCACAGCATAATTCAGTGTCCACTGAAGACAGTAGAAGGTTTGTAGCCAGTAGAATTACATTTTTCATGTTTATAGATATATATCTTAGGGATCATTCATATGTGTTTGATTATACTTATTTCTCTTAAGAGTAGTATGTTCATATTCCTTTCTAAAAAGTTAAAGCTACATGACAGCTTATACACTCAGAAAACTTGTTGCATTGTTTATTAACATCTACTAGTCCTTTTTAATATTTTTGGAACTGTAATTCAAGTTACTGGAATATTTTACTTCAAAGATGACTTTTCATTATGTGGACCTGGTAGATCTGCATTTGTCCTTAACTTCCTTTACTTTTGTCTAATTAACTTGATTTATTTTTGCAGCATTGAAGCAAGCTTGTTAAGTCCTTTGTAACTGAAAAAAGAAAGCAACATTTTATTTTCTTTTTTCTATACCAAAAAGTCGGCTGCTCTGAATATCTTACTACTTTGCCTATTTTATTTACTTCCTGTTATATATATGATGGTTAAAAATACTGACAAAGCATGAATATGCACTTTAAAGAGAATATCCTTTAAATTTTTAGACCAAATCAATGCACGATGCGAAATGTTTTGATACATTACTAATGGTAACTGCAATTAAAAGACATTAAAAAAATAAATTAAGAAGGATTCCTCTTCTCCCCCTCACTCCCCAGGCAGAATGATGAGTCATGCTTCCCTGGAAGAGATAGAAGGGAGCGCTTGCTTCCAGGAATTACATAAACTCTTCCAGGCTTGGTTCTTGAGTGTTATGATGAGTAATCTTGATCATCTATGGGACTGCAAAGATTTTCCCTTTCAATGCAGAATGAAACAAACTGATCTTCCTGTCTCCTTGTCACCTGTCTAAGGGATATCTGTAGTCTCACGACACCTCTTCCCCATATTGAACTGCATGGGATGCAGGGAACATGAAAAAGACTCCTGGAAAATACCATGGAAGCACAAAAGCAATATACTTAGCATGTGGAGCCTTAAAATTAAGGTTCAACAAGGTCTTGCACCTGGGTTGGGGCAACTCCCATTATCCATACAGGCTGAGGGATGCAGGAATTGAGAGCAGCCCTGCAGAGAAGAACTTGGGGGTACTGAGGGATGAAAAGCTGGACGTGAGCTGGCAATATGCACTCACAGCCCAGAAGGCAAATCGTATCCTGGGCTGAATCAAAAGAAGCATGGCTAGCAGGTCAAGGGAGGTGATTCTGCCCCTCTGCTCCACTCTGGTGAGATCCCACTTGGAGTACTCTGTCCAGCTCTGGAGTCCTCAACACAAGAAAGACATGGACGTGCTGGAGTGGGTCCAGAGTAGGGCCACAAAAGTGATCAGAAGACTGGAACACCTCTCCTGTGATGAAAGCCTGAGAGAGTTGGGATTGTTCAGCCTGGAGAAGTGAATGCTTTTGGGGAGACCTTATGGTGGCCTTTCAATACTTAAAAGGGGCTTATAAAAAGATGGGGACAGAATTTTTAGTAGGGCATGTAGTGACATGACAAGGGTTTATGGTTTTAAACTAAAAGAAAGTAGATTTAGACTACATATAAAGAAGAAATTTTTTACAATGAGGATGGTGAAACACTGGAACAGGTTACCCAGAGAGGTGGTAGAAGCCTAGTCCCTGGAAACATTAAAGGTCAGGTTGGATGAGGCTCTGCGCAACCTGATCTAGTTGAAGATGTCCCACTGCCAGTAGGTTGAACTAGATGACCTTCAGAGGTCCCTTTCAACCCAAACTGTTCTATGATTCTGTGATCTTAAGATTCTAAGGTTAGATTCTATGTCTGTGCATCAGGCATTGTTCATTGATAACTGAATGCTGACTGATTACCTAAAAATTAAAAATCAAATGATGAGTAGACTAGACGCAGAAGAAGAAGCAATTTGATCTTCCAATCAAGACATGGATTGTAGACCCTGCCACAAAAAAAAGGATAAAAAAAGCCATAGGGTTTTAGTTCTGCCCACAGTGCTCTTTTTTTTTTTTTTCTTTAAAAATATCCTAAAACTGATTGTCTCAATTAGTCCAAAATAGTCATATTCTCTAAAATCTTTGCATTAATTCTTCCTTTTTTTTGGTTTCATACGAATATCGAATTATATTAAAACCAGTTAAAAGTATATGACATTCACCATTGCTCCTGAGTATATCTCTTTCTACTGAAAAAAAATGCATTAGGACAGTGAAAATTAAATTACATTAGGATGGGCAGTGATAAATAGTAGATGAGGTTTTACTCTCCAGTCCTTTTTGCCTATGATTTGTTAGGAAGTTTACACATGCAATGAGAAATTTCAAGGCCTACATTTTTAATAAATGCCATGTTAATACACCACATTTCAAGAGACATTGCACAAAACCTTACCCACCAGAAAAGCCATGGCAAGACTCTTATTGCCTTAAAAGCAGCCAAGATTTTGTCTCTTGGTATCTGTCAGCAACACAGTAACACAGATTCCACACACTGATGGAATCCTGTCGGATCAACTGTGGACTGATATCTGTTGAACTGCATGGGACATATTTTGCAGTTAAGGATAACACACCAGGTCTGGGACTCTAGTCATAAAGTAATTGAAGATGAAGTTTCACCTCCATCTATCTTTTAGGAATATTTTTCATTACCTATTTTCTTGGCCTGTAATATCAGTATGTTTTTATTTATGCAATATTTGTGTGTCCAGTGGGGTAGGTGTTCCAAGACTTTTCACTAATTTCATTGGTAATTTAGTGCAAACAGAGAATATAGCACTGAATTACTTGTTAGTATTTTAAAATAAATGTAAGTGAGAAAAAGGATAGATAAAAGAGGTAAGTGACATCAACAGGATAAGGCTCACTACAGTAATTCCTTACATGGTTATTATGCCTATCTCTGGGTCCACTAAGGAAAATAGAATCTTATTTTTATTTAACTTAGCAGATGCATTACTACTCTACAGGCCTAGAGCCTCTTTCTGTTAGATTTTTTTACCTTATTTGAAGAATAGTTTTGGAAGCTTTCATTATATTTGTATGGAATTTAGAAGATTATTATATTCATGCCACAAATTTAGATATGCTAGAGCTAGTTATTTTTAAGGTAAATAGAAATGATGTCTTTCCATGGCTGTAGTATTGCTTCATGTCAGAAAAATCTAATGTAAAGCTTGCCTTGATTTCAAAAGGAAATATAGTTTTGAATTATATTAAAGATGATTTTTCTTTAACCTATTGCAAGTAAACAGTGGTTGCTATAAATTTTTGTGTTTGTATCCACTAGACTTCAATATAATTTGTCCAAATTTTACCCCACATTTTTCTCTCCTGCATACTGATCTGGCATTTCATACTTGTTACTTGTAAAATGTGACAGATCACTGATGTCACATACTAATTTTTCTTCTTTCCTGGCGGGGTGACCTAACCTCTAAAATGAGGATGAGTCACTTTTCCTTTTTGCAAATTGTTAATGGATTTTTCTTATGAATACCAAAAAAGTGGGGTTTGTTTGGGGGTTTTTGTTTTTTTTTTGTTTTGTTTTTTTTTACAGAGTGATGATCTTATTATGTTTTCCATATATATTTCAGCATGGCAAATTGAATGTAAGTTTTAACTTTGCCTCAAGTGTTATATTGCAATTTCAGTATTACAAAAGAGATAACTAATTTTGGAACTAAAAGAACCACAAAAAATGTAAGCATGCTCTGTGTAAAGCTCTCTAGCACAAATGATTGTTCCTTAACACCTCTTCCAGAAGTTACCCTGAAAATGTCTGCTTTACTAGGAAATTGGGGAAAACACCTTTACTGTGTGTTTGTTTTAATTGCCTTGCCCATAAAAACTAGTGAATTTTAAAATACTCTATTCTCATTTCTGTGTCTCTAAAGTTTGATGGTCAAATTATTTGAAACATCAGTGTATTTTTATCAATCTTCCTAAGTACCATGCACTGCATATAAACAAAGACACTGATGCACCTGTACATGTATTTATATACGTATAAAAAAACTGTTAAGGTTACAAAAGAAGTTACCTTTCAAAGTCTGACTTTTTGTTGATTGCCATTTAAAACATTCTGTATTCTGAAGCATGTCCAGCAGGTCGAGGGAGGTGATTCTGCCCCTCTACTCTGCTCTTGTAAGGCCCCATCTGGAATACTGCGTCCAGTTCTGGAGCCCCCAACATAAGAAAGACATGGACCAGTTAGAACTAGTCCAGAGAAGGGCCACCAGGATGATCCGAGGGCTGGAGCACCTCTCCTATGAAGACAGGCTGAAAGAGTTGGGGTTGTTCAGCCTTGAAAAGAGAAGGCTCCGGGGTGATCTTATAGCGGCCTTCCAATACCTGAAGGGGGCCTACAAGAAAGCTGGGGAAGGACTTTTCCTAAGGACAACTAATGACAAAACAAGGGGAAATGGGTTTAAACTGAAGGAGTGTAGGTTTAGATTAGATATTATTAAGAAGTTTTTCACTGTGAGGTTGGTCAGACACTGGAACAGGTTGCCCAAGGAAGTTGTGGATGCCCCCTCCCTGGAAGTGTTTAAGGCCAGGCTGGATGAGGCTTTGAGCAACCTGGTGTAGTGGAAGGTGTCCCTGCTGATGGCAGGGGGATTGGAACTAGATGATCTTTAAGGTCCCTTCCAATCCTAACCATTCTATGATTCTATGATTCTCATAAAGTCTAGTAGAACAGCTATAGCCTAACTCTGTTTCAGTATACTGAAAACATCATGTCACTTTTAGTCATTATTAAAAGTATATTCTGTACAGAAAATTAGGTATTCTTTCCTGTATAATGAAAGCGACAGATTCGGAGTTGTCATGGATAATGCATATTTTGTGTCCTGGTTGTGAAGAACTAATAAAATGTATAATTTGATCATTAGCTTTTCATGTCAACATTTTTGAGGTTTCTATCAGTTACACTGTTAGTACAGTAATTCCAGGTGCTTCAAAAATATAATTATTATGTATTTTACAGAATTTAGCTGTTTGCATAATGCACTGTCATGGTTTTGCTAGGACAGAGTTAATTTTCTTCTTTGTAGTTACAATAGCTGTGGTTTATTTTCAGTGTAAGACTTGCTATGAGAGGAATGTTGATAAAAGTACTAATGTTATTAGTTGCTGCTGGAGCTCAAGGCCAGCGTGTTTGTCTGGTTCACAGCTGCATTAGGACTGGGAGGGAGAAGTGTAGTGAATAGCAAACCCCAAAACTGGCATTTGGATGTGCCAATGAAATATTCCATATCATATCACGTCATGTCAGTATATTAACCAGGGCTGACCAGAAGACAGGGGTATTCTCTTGGGGATCACTCAGGCTCCCTCTTATGGGGTTTCAGTTTTGGGACTGTCTCAGCTCTGGGATTGCTGGCTGGCACAGGCTGGGTATCGATTGGCAGGTGGAGAGCAATTGCACTGTGTATCACTCATTTGTATATTCTGTTATCACTGTTGTTATCATTATAATTTCATTTTCAATTAGTAAATAGTTTTTATCTTACCCTGTGAGTTTCCTTGTCCTTTTCTTTCCAATTCTCTCTCCTACTCCTTGGGCGAGGGTGGGGGAGGGTGAGAGAGCGGCCAAAAGGGTGAATCCACCCAATCTACCACATGTATAAATATATACCTCCTAAAAACATATATGCCAAGAAGTAAACCATAGCTGTTTTTCACAACCAGAACTATTCAGACTATATAGAAATGCACTATGGAATAATAGTTGACTGGATTTTACGCCACTTGCAATGCCAAGACAAAACAAATCAAGCTATACTCTACCACTGCATCAACCTAATTCTAACACACATTTTGAGGTTAAATATTCAAATGTTGAAAAGGTGTTAAAATGATAGTTACATGTGCTGGTAATTTTATTCAGGAGCTGTCACTAGAAGGACTGACATTTCATAGACACTACAGTGAAGAGACCAAGTACTGATCCATAAAATCAGAGCAAATTAATTTACATTGACAGACCCTAAAAGGTTCAGTGCTTCTTCCTTAACTCTTTCCAATGACTTTTGGCTTAGAAATTGCATTGACTTTAATACCTACTGTAAGTATGGCTGGATTTAAAATTTAATCATTCTATCCATTTCATAGTTTCATGCTGTCAAATTCTGTTAGACAGTAGAGCTGATGATAAATCTAAACTATTGCTTTCTTGCTTTCAGAGCTACCTTCCAAGTCAGTGGTTACTTAAATACAACAGAAGAGACAAGACTGAGGTGTGCAAGAGTACTTAAAAGACCTCAAAACTTCCCATGAGATACACTTGAAACGAAATCTCTAACACACAAAGTAGTGACCCCCATTCCTTTACCTGAGTATCAAATTCTAACATTGGTAACAGATATCTATGCAGCAGATATCAATGTGTATATATACATATATAAGTATGTACATTTATATGTGTGTGTATATAAGTTTTACCAAACCTTTGCTGAAAAAAACTGTGTTTTGGGTCAAACTAGAGTCTGGCAAGAACAGTGTATAAAGGTTCATTCAATCAAATTTCTTCAAACTAGTTAGCATTTAATAATACTGAAGTACATTTCTAAGTGACACATTTAATTCAGGAAATGCTGAATGAAATGTCCTTTTTTTTTCCAGGTGAAACATCCTAATGAAAGGTTTTATTGAATCTTAATGTATCCTTCTCAACCTGACTTTGCATTTTTCATGGAAAATAGGCTTTCCAAAATATGTACAAAGCTCTACTCTAAACCTCTAAGGTTTAGAAATCACAAGAGTGCAATGCAATATATCACAGCCTCTCTCATATGTTGGATAGAATTTCTCTTCACATGTTTGTCACTGGAAATAAGAATTATATCAGTGAGACATAAATAGTGTGATGAATGCTTCTTTTAGACTAACCAGGTAAAAACCCACATGGTGTACAAATATTTTTTACTCATTTTTCATTTGAAACAACTAAATGAGATATAGTGCAAAAATAATCATTGCTAACTCTGTCTGGTTTGTCTTCTGAAACTCAGTGGAAAAATCCAGATTTAGAGCCTCTGTATGCAAAAATTACCTGAAATAAGTGAGATGTCAGAGATTAGATGAGTATCTAATGGCTAACAAAGGACAAAATTTTATCCTGTTTAATCATATAAATTAATAAATTATATGTGCCAAATATTTTATTACTATTTTTTTCTCTTAACATAAAACCTTTTTTCATATCCTGAGACAGTGTAAAGTTATTCAGCATTAATCTGTTTTAAATAATAGAACCTGATGCACACTATATGAATAATTGTAAAATACGGAGTTTGCCACTATTCTATGCCACTGCTCCATGCCTGGTTTCTGCGCTTTTCAACCAAAAAAGCGTGATGATTACACAGCCTTACGTGTGATTCCAAGTAACAATCTCCACATATTTATAGAGTTATTATTTATACTAGAGAAGGTGGCTGCACCACCTCTCTAGGCAGCCTGTTCCAATACTTGACAACCCTTTCAGTGAAGAAATTTTTCCTAATATCCAACCTAAAACTCCCCTGGTGCAACTTGAGGCCATTTCCCCTTGTCCTATCACTTGTTACTTGGGAGAAGAGACCGACACCCACTTCACTCCAATCTCCTTTCAGATAGTTTTAAAGAGCAATAAGGTTACCCCTCGGCCTCCTTTTCTCCAGACTAAACAACCTCAGTTCCCTCAGCTGCTTCTCATAAGACTTGCTCTCCAGACCCTTCACGAGCTTCATTGCTCTTCTCTGGACATGCTTCAGTATCTCAGTGTCTTTCTTGTAGTGTGAGAGGCCCAAAACTTAACATAGTACTCAAGGTGTGGCCACATCAGTGCCGAGTACAAGGGCACTTTCCTCACAGAGTAAGTTCCCCAGCCTTTTGTTCATCTTCATGACCTTTTTTTAGACCCTCTCCAGGGTCCAGGTTATTACTGTGATGTGGTTTAACCAGAAAGGATCACTGCCGGCCCCACCCTCCAGTGGTATGGGGAGGAGAAAATATAAACGAACTGGTCTCAGGGGTTGAGACATGAGCAGTTTACTGGGATAGTAAGGGAGAAACAACACCAAACAACAACAGCAACAGTACTAATGAAAGAATATCCAACATAAGAGAGTAATAAACGAAATGGCTCACCACAGGACTGGCTCCCAAACTCCCGTATCCAGCAGCCCCCTCCCCCTGGCACTTCCCTGTTTAAATACTGAACATGATGTCACATGGTATGGAATACTGTCATGTGGTGTGGAAGACCTGCCATGGCCACCCAGACCAACTGCCCTGGCTACCCTCCTCCCAGTTCCCTCAGAACAATTAACTCTATTCTAACATACTGTTAGTTAAACTAACATTTCTAAATCTCTAAAGCTTCTGAAATGAAGAATAAGGAAGAAAAACATATCTGTCTGAGAAATAATAATTGTCTATTTCATTTTAATTAAACTTAAAGTGGAGTACCTTATAAATAATTTTAATGAGCTGGGAAAAAGATTTTCTAGTAATATTGGGAAATTAGCAAACTAAATCCCTTAACAAAATGTTTCTTCCCTCAAATTCACCATTTTCTGGTTTAAAAAAAGTTTTTATAACTTCCTTATTAGATCTGATTTATAATAAATAAAGGACTAGGAAGAATAAGGACTAATAAGGACTAGAACAGAACTGCAAATTCATATAAATGACTAAGGAATAAAGAAATACTACTATTCCCTCTTACATTAAAAGGAATAAATATACTTAAAGATAAATTGATTATGCAGTGTCCCATGAGAAACCTAAGAGAAGCAAGAATTGAACCTGCATTTTAGTGTATGACCTTAACTGTAAAAATACACAGACTTGAAACTGTGTAATTATTGGTACAAATGACAAGTTAATTACAACTATACTGTCCTCAAAACAGTCATTCTTTCGTTTCTCCATTGAGAGGAAAAAAAGCTAGTAGATTCTGAGAATGTCATTTGATTTTATGGACTGTTATTTCCTCTGTGCCTTTTAAATCTCGCTGTCAAACAAAATCTCTTTTGTTGAGAAACTCAAAAGCAGTTTGAGTGAGCAGTTTAGCTGTTGGGGTCTATACTGTGCTGCACAACAGTGACAGGAGCCTAGACTGACAAAACCAGATGTATTCTCTTTCAAACAGATGCAGCTTTGATTTTACAAGTCATTTTTTTCTTCTCCTTTCAGATATAGAAAACATGATTATGCAATAAGAGTTAATTGCTACACATTTTTACTTTCAGTTGAGTTGGTTTAACAGAGCACTGTGGATTACTTTGGGTTAGAATGACCACAATGTTGGGAAAAAGACATAGCCACTATTACGTTGTGTCTAGAGAACACATTACAGAGCACCATGAGCAATAAGAAGTGACAAGAACAAGTACATGTTCCTGTAACTTCCATGATGGCTGACTCTAGTTCTTTTTCTAGTGTATACAAAGTTCTGTATGTATTATAGATCATATAAGCACACTAACTACCCAGGGGAGCATTTGATGACATTACAGTGCTGTGCAGAGATGGCTCTATAGAATATATTTCAAAAGACTAAGAGTATTAAATTACTAGGTTTCTGAAAGTCAGGATTCAACCAGCACTCACTGCATTATGGTTTCTGTTTTTTTCTCCTGCATGTTCACCCCTCTTCTGGCAGGATTGCCATCTGGGAGGAAAGGGACCACAGATGTTTCATGTGCCTAGGGGATGCTGGAGTCTACCATCCAGTTTTCAATTGCAGTTCTTTCTTAAGGTGAGGAGAAAAGACGTGTATTCTGAGTGCTTCTGAATCAAAGAAATCCCAAAGGGAAATCTTGTGGAAGAAACTGGCACTAGTTTTGGGAGGAACTGGCCAAAACAACACACTCGGAACTGGAAGATGTTGCATTGAAGGCAGTCAGAAAGCCTACTGCTCAAAGAATGGAGAGAAACATGGACAAAAATATTTGGGGGGATGTCCTGAAGTTCAGAGAATTCTTGGATTGTTTCAAGTTAAGCTCTATAGAAAATGAAAGTAGTCTACATTAACTACCTGAAACTTTAGGGATGAAATCTTATGTTTGGCTTCAGCCAGGCTTTGACTTTTGGTCATTGTCTCACACTCCAGTACAGAATTTTGACACTCTTTACTAGCACTTGTTCTATTATGGTCAATGTTTTGATTATGTTGTTTGTGATTTTAGTGGTAGTACTAGCTATATCACATAGGAAAAAGGTTGCAGAAAGTGGTTCATGGAAAGAAACTCTCTTCAGTGAGGAAACTTATTTAAATCAGACTCTGTGTCTGTGACTTTATGTATAAATTATAATCACAATTTAAGGAGTTTTACACTTTTGATGTTTTTCACAAGTCATTTTCATTTATCTCCTTAAATAATCTGAAAGCATTTTAGGATGATTCATCTTTGTGTTGTTAAAGAAAAGCTAAAACCTATAAAGTGCTTCATTTTGCAGTTGCTGTTCAGGCAATACTTACTTGTTTATCAGAATGGATATTAAAGGATAAACAAAATCCATTTTATATATAAAATAATGCAGAAAAAGACCCAAAAAATGAACAGCGGGGTTGTTGTTATTATTATTCCTATGTCTGTTTATATTTTAGATTAATAGAAGTATAGAGATTTCCCCTGTATTTTATGAAAAAATTAGAAGTTTGTTTTTCCATTTTGTATAGTTGTACCTTTTTTCTAGATTAAGAATCTGCTCTGTAAATTATTTTTCATTTGTTTCTGAGGTTCTTGTAAAAGCACACAGAAAATATAACATAAAGAAAAGATGATTTGCCAACCCTTGAAAATCTCTACTCTTAAACTTTCCCTCACTCTGTTTTAAATAGTATTGCACTGCCTATTTAAGCCTCTCAGTAAAATATGAGGAAATCATAACAAGTAAAACCTTTTATTTCCATAGCATTTTGTATTTCTGAGAACAAAACATTGATAGATATTATTACAGCAATAAACGTATTGGGACTGGCAAAGCAGTTACACAAACTAAAACTCAGTGTATATGAGTTTGAACACAAAAATTAGTGTAGACATTTCTATATCAATGTAATATTGCATTTTTATTAATAAAAATTTCCAATTCCAGACATATGCAATCTACACTTTTCAATCAGATTTCATTCCTATGCCAAAATATCATCCAATAACTGGGGGCAGAGAGGATGGTTTATGGCTTTGTTTATTTGTTTAGAAGATAGGGGTTTTTTTCTTAATTTTAAGGGAAAGAGTAGGTTTATAATGTTTGTAATTAATTTAATAGAATCATAGAATGTTGTGAGTTGGAAGGGACCCACAAGAGTCATTGAGTCCAACTCCTGAACTCTCAATGATTTAACTACATCATTAACCAGAGGCTAATATAATCCTGGTTTTGCACTGCTTTATTATTTTTCTTTTTAATTACATAGCATGTATGTAACATCTTGTCACATCAGACACTATATATTTAGCTCAGTTTACTGATGTAGAGAAATGACTGAAATAGAAACTCCTGTCTGCTAAGATAACTCATAATTAAAAATGTTGCTTTACTTCTTAAAAGGCTATATGACTCATTTTCTTTTCCTCAAATGCTTCTGAAGTGTTTTTTGTTGTTGTTGTTGTCTTTTCAAAAACTATTTAGCATCTGATAACATCTATGAGGTAACAACATAGGTTATAAGAGTGAGATTATATTCTAAAATAAACTTCCAGGGATTTTTTTTTAAAAAGCGGTGCCCTAATCCTTCCTCACATTACTTAACTTTTCCCCTTAATTTTAATCTGCAATGTAAATGTTCTGATCAGAGCAAGCCAATACCTCTGAGGAAAAAAAAGTATCACTTAACTACTGACACATGGCCTGGCAAAAATAATGTTTTTAAAAGGTGGATTCTGACATTTGGAAAATATTTTAGAGTTATGAAACATTTGAATGGCCAATTTAACTGAAATTATTTTTTTCTGTTTTGTCTGAGTATAGAAGTTACCTACAGAAATATTTAATTTGTATTCACTCAGAGGAAGACAGACAGAAGTACTTAAAATTCTTTTTACTTGCTCTTCAATAAAAAGTATTAGAAGAAGTATTCTACATTGTCATGAAACAAAGTGACTTTTGAACTTTTCTGACATGATGTTCATTGGCAGTCATTTTGAATCCAGTTAATGTAACTGTACTATGTAATATAATGGAGTATAATATAAAGGGGTATTTCTGCTATTTCATTTGGTTCAATATATAGTTTTGGCGATAAAGGTTTATACTTTCAGAGGAATAGATTGTGAAAAAATAATACCAAAAGGAGGATTTAGAAAATAAAAAATAAAGAATAAGATAAAGATTTTGGTACTTATGGAAAATATATAGATTTACTAATTTTTTAAGAGTATCTTTTTAATGTATCTGCAAAAAATAAAGACATTAGAGAGTGGAAAACTCCTTAGAAAATAAAATTTCTTATTTCTGCTGTTTGCAGAAAGAATGATCTGATGTTGTTGCCTTTCTCCAAACACTTCAGAGTTCTGCTTCTGCACATGCCTGCATGTGCCTCTACCTTGACATTTACCTGCTAGAATTTCTTAGCTCACTTAGGCCTAGGTAGGAGCCAGATTTTTCTTAATAAACATGACCTCATTGGAACAATTTGACGAAGGAACACACTTAATACACAGGAGACTGACTTAATGTTTCACAAATGCCATTTTTTCTGGTTTTGTCAGAAAAGTAGAAACAGAAGTTTCTCACAACCTTTCACAGAACTCACTTACAATCCCAAAACTCAGCCATAGGAGACTGATGTCTATGCCCATCATGTTACAGTAGAGGAATAAAAACTTACAGTTTTCTTATGTCACAATATATTACAATCACCAGAAATTTGTTCTGCATCGAGGGAAAAAGGATGCCCATTTAATGATGAGCTATGACTACTGACCCAAACTGGATGAAAACTGTGTAAATATTACTTTGTAGGCAAGCAGTGAGGGTTGAGCCAGATTGTCATCCTGGCTTGCCGGATTGTTACTGTTGACAGAATAATGTAAAATGCACCAACAGTTTCTCTAGCAAGCCTCCACTAAATACTGGTGTCTCCCACATGGGTGCCCACCCTACTTCCCAAGAAAATGTCCTAATGTTAGGCTTTTTTTGAGCAAGTTGAATACCATAACTACAACATCATTTTTTCTCCCTTTCCTATTTATTTTTGTTCTTATGCCACATTTTATAATGAAAGACATTTTAAGATAGTTTAGATAATAGTTTAATAGTTAAAATAGTTTAATCAGAATTGTATTTAATTTAAGGGCATTTCTTAAATGATCTCTGAAATGGGTTATCTTTTTTTTTTTTTTTTTTTTTAAGATATTGTACATGGTGTATTTTGTACTATTTTTCATTGCTATTCTATTTCCATTATGCTTTTCACACTATGCATTTTTACCTTGCCTTCTGAACTGAAGTATCCTCATTAGAACAAACTTGAACCTTTACCTCACAAGACACAACTCTGTCCTTTTATTAATTATTAATAATCATTGCTGCTTTCAGTGATTAGGTGTCTGACAATTTTATCTCTTTAATTATTAAGTTACTGTCCATTATTGTTAAGGACTAGACAAATCTAATGTAATAATTCTATTATGTTGAAGTAAATTTTGTCCAGCTCTAAAATTTGTTCCAACTAAAAATTTCATATGGACAAACAGAACACTCTTGCTAAGGATTAGCAAGTAGTAAATCTGTAAGTCACTTTTCTTTAAAGTCTAATAGCTGTCTCTTGCAGGGATAAGAAACTTTAGTAATGCAAAGGGAGAGTAAATTAAAGACTATGCATATACAATATGCCAAAGATTTAAACTCACCTATGTTTCAAAAAGACCTAGCAAGATGACAGGGAAAACCAGCAGGAACTGAAACTGATGACAAAAATGATATAGAAATATTCCATCTATTCAAGAATACAAAAAAGCTGCATTCAGTCTTTTATCTAAGGTAATTTCCACGCGAAACAAATTTAAGGAAAGATTTACAGTCAGACAATAATTTCTTCAGTGAAGACTTATCAGCTGTATCTGACATTCCTGTCATTATATTGTATCAATGTTATGTGAAATAACAACACATTAGTCTTTTCTCTTTTCTATTAAAATACATGTCAGTTTTAAATTAAGCCAGAATTTTCTTCAGTCTTGAGTAGTTTGTGATCCATGTTAAATCAGTTCAGGATACGATTTGGTTTAATTCCAGCTGACAGCTAAACCCCACACAACCACTTGCTCACTCCCCCTCAGTGGGATGGGGGAGATAAATGGAAGAGTAAAAGTGAGAAAACTCATTGGTTGAGATAAAGACAGTTTAATAGGTGAAGCAAAAGCTGTGCACGTAAGCAAACCAAAAAAAAGGAATTCATTCACTACTTCCCATCAGCATGAGGGTATTCAGCCAGGTCGAGGAAAGCAGGGCTCCATCACATGTAATGGGCACTTGGGAAGACAAACACCATCACTCTGAACATCCCCTGAGCATGATGTCATATGGTACAGAACATCCCTTTGGCGAGTTGGGATCAGCTGTCCCAGTTCTGTGCCCTTCCAACTTCTTGTGCAGCCCCAGCCTACTCACTGGTGGTGTGGTGTGGGGAGCAGAAAATGCCTTGATTCTGTGGGCACTACTCAGCAATAACGAAAACAGCCCTGTGCTATCAACATTATTTTCAGCACAAATACAAAACATAGCTCCATACTGGCTACTATGAAGAAAATTAATTCTATCACAGAAAAAATTAGCAGAGTATATTAGCCAGCTGTTTAAAATGTCTGATATAATGAAGAACCTGAGAATCATTGTGACCATTGTGAGTAGAGTAGAAACAGAAAATTTCAATAGCCCAAGAGGAAAAGCAGGAAAAGTAGGGGGAAATAAATATGTAGCCCAAGGTCCATCAAACAGATAATGTTGCCCTTTTTGAGCCAGTGTCCTGGTTTTGCCAGGATAGAGTTAATTTTCTTCTTATTAGCTAGAATAACTGTGTTTTAGTTTCAGTATGGGATTTGTTATAATAAGAATGTTAATAAGGTACTAATGTTATTAGTTGCTGCTGGAGCCCAAGGCTCCATCGTGTTTGGCTAGTTTGCAAGTGCAAAGGACTGGCAGAGGAGAAGCGCAGTAAATAGCAAAACCCAAAATTGGCATTTGGCTGCCAATGAGATATTCCATATCATATCACATCACGTTCAATATATTAACCAGGGTTGACTGGAAGACAGGGGTATTCTCTTGGGGATTGCTTGGGCTCACTCTTCCAGCGTTTGGGTTTTTCGGGACTGTCTCAGTTCTGGGATGGTTGCCTGGCACGTCAGTCAACGGCTGTGTATCACTCATTTGTATATTCTGTTATTACTGTTATTACCATTATGATTTTATTTTAATTAGTAAATTGTTTTTATCTCAACCCATGGGTTTTCTTGCTCTTTTCTTTCCTATTCTTTCCCCTACTCCCTGGAGGCAGGAGGAGAGTGAGAGAGCAGTCTGTGTTTGGCTGGAAACCAAACGAGTAAAACGACCACAGCCAGGTACTTAGGGTAAACAAATAGGGTGGGGAGTCTTCCATGAAGAAATCAAACATTAAGAACAGTCTGAAGGAAAAAGTCATAAACTAGAATTTACTCTTTAATATTCTTTTTGATTAAAAAATATGTAAAGATAGTTTCTGAGAAAGAAGTATTTTTATTCAGAGATAATAATGAGGAAATAAAATATAACCAAAGATTCTTAGTGAAGTTCTTTTTTAAAAAATAAAAGATTGTGTAAAAATATTTAGGAACTTGAATTGGTAAGTAGAGGAGAAGAGAATGGGAGAAGGAGACTTAGTCCAAAATGCTGACATTTCAAAATAAGTCCCTTTGAACCAAGGACCCTTCCTCTTCTTTCTTTATCCCTTGACATACATCTGTGTGTGAGGAAGCAAGGGAGTGGGGGAACAGAAAGAAGAAAGGGGACAGGAGGAGGGACAGAATAGCATCTTAGAAATGCTTTAAAGGCATTGTGAGTAAGAAGATGTTTCCAGACTTAGGGAAAAAAATTATGGTGTCTAAAATCTGATCAATACTTAAAATCAATCTGATCAAAACTTAAAATCAATACTTCACTGGCTTTGTGAAGTGAAATACTTTATATATTTTTTTTAATTGAATAAATACATATATGTATGCTTTCATGAACTCTTCCTCTTTTAACATCAATATAGTAATTTTAGAGTGAAAGTTCTGAATGTTTTAACTATAACATTCCTTACTTTGAGGTTAGACAGTATATGTATCCTTTCTTGTACATTTTATAGAATTATTTATCTGTGTTAGTCTTTTCTTCTCTGTGAGGCCTCTTGCTTTCAATTACTTGTGTTATGGTCTACTATTCATTAATGTGAATTCATAATTTATTTTTGTGTTCATCAAAGATAATAGGCCAGCTGTCCAACTTTACCCTTCATCTTCTATCTGACTCCTTTTTCCAACTCTACAGTGGAAATACAACATCCCACAAGGGATTTCTGAAGCTCAAAAAAGTGATTAGAACCACGTCTGAATTACTCAAAGGAGTACTGTAGTCATATATGGTAGTGTTTTATTTAGAAGGTGCCGGTCACTTTAAACCAAAATTGTTCTTGACTTCTTATGCATTTGAAAATTCAGATGGCACTTTTCCCTTTATTTCTTTTCTTCTTTATGTCCATTGGGTTCAGTGAAATCAGCTGGTTGAGACCTCTTAGATCAGCTTTTGTTGTGTGGTAAAAAACAATGTAAGATTCGGAGCATTGTTCAAATGTCTTCCAACAAACTTTAAAATTTTAAATTGTTCCATTTTAAATCTACCTGTTGCATAATAAAAGCAGCTTGGGAAACCCCTAAATTAAGAACAGCATAGAATATTTTTGTTTCCTGAAGACATGCCTCCAGACTTGCAGAATTCAGGCAGCAATTACTTTTCTTTAGATAGTGCTTAGCTCACGTGTGGGCTTCTGCTTTCTTTTGCTTTCTCACAGGAGTAGTCTTGTTAATAAAATGTAATACATGGTTAAGTTCTATAGTCACTATAGGATCTATTTATTTTTAAATGACACAGTAAAATTAATAGGACTTTATTCAGTTACAGAGCTCTCCATGACAAGATGCCACTACAGAACACATTTTACCCAACCAGACGAATTGCTTACTCCAAACTAGCAGTTTCTTCACATTTTCTGGGGGGAGAAAGGAGTCATAAACCAGCTTTTATTTTCATGAAAAGGATGCAAGCTACCTAATTTTATTTTTGCATACACATCCTTATAAACATAGAGAAATTTAACACAGTATTTTATTAATTACACACCTCTTCATTTTGAATGTATTCTGTGAATTGTAACAACATGAACCATGCTGATCATTTAATTTTGTGAAGTAATACAGCTCTGCTTAGTTGTGTGCAATCTGTTAATTTCATTTTTCTTGTTATACTAGGAGATAAAAGAAATTTCTGAATGAAGATTTATGATACTCTTGCTCCTCATGCATTGTCTATATTCATTTTGACACCATCATAAAGTAAGTCAATGACAGTGACAACACCTTTGGAATTTTTAGATTAAAAAAATTACAGTTTGTCAATTTAAAAATTTATGCCAATCACTATTTTTGCATGTCCCTGTTGTTTTGAAAACATTAAACCTGAGGAGTTCCCAGGTTCTTTTTTCTTTTTTTTTCTTTAAAAAAAAAAAAAACCCATGAAGAAATTAGTAGCAACACAAAGCACTTCTGAAAATGCATGAGATATAGCCCTCATACTTCGACCCTTATATCTGCCTCAGCTTCTTACACATACACAGCTGCTGCCTCAGTTTTTTTACAGGAATGACAGAAAATAAATGTAGACAATAGAGTTAGAGTACTTACGGGAAAAAAAATTACAATTGCTAACAATGTTTATTTGCATGTACTGGGAAAATTACATGCTTTTAGTGAGCTACTTAAAGTATTGACTGCTCATAGTTCAGCATGGTTTTTACTAGATGAAACACCTGCTTTAACAGATATCAGTTTTATCAGAATGGCTTGTAAAATGCTGGATCAAATATGCTGTGAGTTAGGGTAGGGAGAAGAGGTGCTGGTATACATACACATTATAGTTTCAATGTTAATATCACCACACTGGCACAAAGAGGTGACTGCCTAGTGAAAGGAGAAAATGCAACAACAGAAGTGGGTGAAGCAGATGTACGGAGATAGTAGCAGAGTCCAGGCTTTCGTGGCTACAAGGACTACTCCATAGAAGGTGTCTTGAAAGTATTTCTACTTCCTTTGTGAAACTTAAGGGGAAAGTATTATTCTTTGCTAAACTTCTTGTTTTTCTCCCAGATGTTCTTTAGTGATGTTAAATTAGACATAAAACTTCATCTACAGCTACATTTCACTGCTGAAAAAAAAAAAATATGCAAGCAATCCGTGAGTCTAAGGTTGCTTATGAAGTCCATCCTTCATCTAAGACATCTGTACCTGGATTGTCACATCCCAAGAAAAGAGATGGCTTAGAGCATTGAATCTGGCACTGTACCTAGCGGGTCCAGGACTGGACTCAGTAACTAAACTTTTTCTGACCTGATTTAGCCTAAAACAAAATTAAGAGTAAACTGATGTTTGAACAGGGATTTCTAAGTGTTAGTCCATGGAAGACTGCACCAAATATAACTCAATTTTATATATTAACATTGCAACTAAGTAAATTTGACTTTTTTGTTTGTGGTGATTTTCAAATATTCTGCCAAAATATTTCCTTGTGGGAGAAAGTCTCTTGGCATCTCTGCTGACAGGTTTGTGTGTGGGTTTTTTGATAAAAATAGGTGGCCCTTTACTGCCCTTGTAGATTTTTGTCTGACAGATAAGTCTTGCTATTTATTTTTTTTGGGCCCCAGAAAGACACTTAGAGACATTGCTATGAACCAGCTAGCAGAAGACTTAGGGTCATTTGACCACTTGATCTCCGAGTTCAGCATCTCAGTCTCACCTACAATTCAAATTATTTCTCATCTTGCAGTGCTAGCACTCACATTTTCCCTGCAATACTTCATTTTCAGGATCTCTTAACCTTGTAAGACAAATTCCATAATTTCTTTTTATAATGAAAATGAGCAGGCTAGACTCTTGCTCACATTGTTATCATCTTCACACCAGTCTTAGAAGACCTGAAGAGGATCATAATGGTGAAGAAGAACATCAGATGAGTAAATAGACCTTTTCTGTGATGCAGTGATTGTGATGCTCAGGGAAGGTGGACACAAAACTGTCCAGAAATGCCTTCTCCAGACACACTAATTGCAGGTGGTCTGCCTCTCTTCTTTATAGGAGTAAAGTTCTTTCAAAGCCATGTTGCTGTTTTTGTCTGAGGTAGAGAAGTCTATCTGTGAGCCAGCAGGGCAAGCCTCTGGTACTACATGGGAGCCCCCATAGCCATCTCACAGCAGTTTCTGCAAGTGAAGGTACTTCCTCTCTGGATTCCAGTCCTATACTCAATAAGTCTGACTTCAGATCAAGGGATGAACATAGATTTTTCACGTAGGACCTGCTAATCCCTCCCCTCAAAGGTCAGATCTTTCTTACATGAATGTCGTATGCACTTGTGCCAGCTTAAAGAAACAAGCTGATATTATGAAAATGTTCATTTTTAATGTTTTCATTTTGACTATTTTAGATACATACCAGGATATTTTTGTATGTTGATCTGTTGTGCACCATGTTGCCACAATGATTTCTCTTAGTGTCCAGCTTAGAATACATTTCTTTCCCTTCCCACTTGAATAAAAGAAAAGTTCATGAACACTTGTTTTCAACAGAAATTGATAAAGTTGGACTCTGGACAGACACTGAGTACTTTTGAAATAATATCTCAATGTTATATATAGCTTCTGCATGCTACATAGAATATTTGTGAAGTATACAGGTGCATAAACACCACCAGTATCCTTCTGCCATTTGATGGGAGGGAATGGCTATTTTATGTCTTGTTAAAAATCACAGAAATCACAGTATCAGATACTGCACAAATGGCACAAATTCCAGGAAAGAAATAAAGTTACATTCATGATACTAATCTGTCTGAGTGTAAGGGGTTAAATGACATTAGTATAGGAGGAGTGAAAAGGAACTTAATCAGCAAGGAATAAATGCTCAAGGGAACAAGGTTGGGGAGGAGAACTGCTTGCCTCCTAAACTTTAAAGATACTGGAGGAGATTGGACCACCCACAAAGTACCAATGAAAGCTCTCAGGCACACAAAAAGGCATAGGGAGATAGAATAAACATGCTGAGATCATGCTAAGATAGTTTGTTTCCTCCAGAAGCAGAAAAGGAGAGGAAGTAGGGCAGCCAAGGCAAACTCACAAAACCACCCAAGGAAATATTGAAATGCAGAAGTGTAGACAAGGAGAAATATATATAGGGATTATTATTCTTTGCTCCCTCTGCTATTTACCCTGTAAAAATAACATATGTACCATTGTTTGTTCTGTAGCTTCTGTTTCTATGTCAGTACAAATTTATACCCTTAAAGGCTCCAACAGACAATTCCTCACAAATGGCAGATGCAGTATAGCAGGTCACACGAGATTTACAAGAAACAGAGATTCAGCTTTGAAGTACCATAAAAGTGGATGAATTCCATTAACCCAGTTTGAATAAGATGTGAGAACTCTGAAATTTCAACAAAAATGTCCAAATTGAAATGAATATAATAACAGGTGTCAACAGAAGAAATATTAACTGAACCCTATCAGCTCAGTCCCTGTTTCACATTAATATTTTTATATGCCATAAGACTTAGATGAATTTTCAGTAAAAGACCCTATAGTTCTCCACCACTCGTCCCAAGTATTTGAACGTGTAATGAAGCAGCACTTTAGAAATATCTTGGTCATAATGGAAAATTCCTAGTTGTCTATGTTTTTTCCCCAATAAAGTGAAACAAATAGTAATTTTGAAAGATTGCATGTTCACTCATATTTTTGGCAGTGCCAGGGAGTTTCACTTGTGCAGCATTCTGCACAAGTCCCAGAGTTCCCTCTTCTCCAGGTGCTCCATGACAGGGGTTGTAGCAATTTAGCAGGAAATAACTCCCCTTGTGTTCCAACTCACCCTCAGATAACTGGAGGAGCTGGAGGTGGCTAGACTTAGATCCTGAGTGATGCCCAATCGAGCACAATGGGTCCAACAATGGCGGATTCACTCGATAGTGCGCTGCACTCCCATACTTACGATTTATGGACTCACACAGCTAAACCTGCAGCATTTAGCGGCATCCCATTGGGCACGGGGTTGGTGTGGCTGGTTATGGACAGACACGGTTCGATGTGACACTACAAGCCCAGACACACCAGTGCCAGATTCACTCAATAGTGTCCCACACCTATTGGCCAGTCATGACCTCATCAGGCAACAGCTCAGTAAGAAATAGTGCAGCAAGTCTGTAAGCAAATAAAAGCACTTTAATAGAGCAACAGGATTATTATAGATTTGTATGCATTGACAGTGATAATGTACTGTATGCAGAAATAAATGCTTGTACTACAGTTACAAATCATTAAAAAGGTATTAATTGCCAAAAGGTGACAAGTTACTAAAAAGCACCAAGTTGATAAAATAATTCTCTAGATATTTCCTAAGTTTCCAAGGAAGATCCTCGGCTAAACCTAAGTCTTACCCAAAGGTGTCCCAATGGGGGGGAAGAGATGCTCAGCCTGTCGGCTGGTCCCAGGGGTCAGAGCTCTGCAAGGAGTCGCCCCTGACTGATCCTCGTTCGTGTCTTCCCTGACCATGATGATATCTTCCCTAATTCCCTCCTTTCTTTGGGCTATTTTTTTAATATTTTTTACCTGCAAGGTGGATCTTGAGTGACTCTAGTCATACCTTTACGGTGATTGGTAAAAAACACTTCCATTCCCCTTTTAAGGTAGAAGTTACCAGAACTTGGAGCACATGCTCAGTAAGGGGGAAAGAAGGGGGTCAGTGGTCTGGAGTTATGTTTTTGTCCATTTTATTTTCTCGTAATGCAAAGTCCACACAAAGTGGGGGTATTTTCTAAGGGGTGCCACATGTCAACCCAGGGTCACTCGTAGACAACACATCAAGTCTTGTGCCATGCTGTAATTGAAAGGAGAGTTGTAAAAACAAGCCTTCACTATCTCCCATCTCCTGTTTTTCCTTGATAAAGAGCAGGCCTAGCAGGGAGGTAGCCTCGGACAAGATTCTTTGCATGCCAGCTGTATTTTTCCTCTGGGATCTTCTTTGACATTATACCTTTGCCTTAGTGTGTGGACCCAGCCATTTTCTGATTTTTTAGTTACCTCCAGTAATTACTCCATACCATGCTTAACATGTTCTGAGCCCTCAACCTCTCCTCACATGGCAAGTGCTCCAGCCCCAAACATCTTGGTGGCTCTCCGTTGAACTTATCCCAGTTTATAAACATCTTTCTTATACTGGGGAGCCTGGATGTGGAGCATGCAGTGAGCTGAGTAGACAGGAATAATCCCTTCCTTCAATCTACTGACTGTTCATACAGCCCAGGACAGAGCTACCTGTTTTGGTTGCTTCATATTCAGCTTGCTGTTGGCCCATACCCCCAGGGATTTTTCAGCAGAGCTGCTTCCCAACTAGTTAGTCCCTAGCCTATGTTGCTAAAAATTATATTACTATTCCTTCCCAGTGTGACAGTTTTACTTGGCCAGCCCCTGGCCAGCAGCCAACACAGCTGTCCAACCACTTCCCCCCAACATCCCCAGGGGACAAGGGGAGAGGCTTGGGGGGGCAAGGAAAAGGAGGCTCATAGGTTGAGATAAGAACAGTTCAATAACAGAGAGAAAACTCAAAGTAATACTAATATTAAAATAGTAAAGATAATGATAACATTAACAAAATATGCAAGCGAATGACACCCAATGTTATAGCTCACCCCCGTCCTGACGGAGCCTGGCCTGTTCCCAGATAATGATCCATCCCGGAGGAGCGACAATCCTGAACCGAAACCGCAATCCCGGAATAACGAGAGCCCGAGCGAAAGCCAGAGAGAGCCAAAAGAGGAAGAGACCCTCACTAATATAGTGGACATGACGTCATACGATATGGAATACCCCACTGGCATATCTAACTGTCAATTAAGTTTATTAATTTAAATATTCTTCTTCCCACTTAAATCTTGTGCTTGTGGACTAACAGAACACAAAGTCCTTCACTTCCAGTGTCAAAAATGTAAACATGGGACGTTATCAATGTCTCTCTCACTGCGAGTCCCAGGCTGGAAACTAAAATACCACTCTTCTAATTACTAAAAAGAAAACCAGCTCTATTTCAGCTAAAAACCAGGACACCCAAGTAGAGAATTTTTAATTTGTTCTTGTTGAACTTCATGAAGTTCATTTCTCCAGCCCATCTAGATTCAAGGGACACTATATTTTGGAAACATTTACCCTTATAAACCGCACCCACATAATGAAGTTCCAATACATATTTGAAGTAATTTTGCAAAAGTAGTTTTGTCAAGAATCCGGAGCTTAATAATAATTAATAATTTAAATACACTTGATAAGACTCTAAAATTCTCATAGATTAAAAGAGAGATCATCTGTTTTTTTAGAAAACACCAAAAATTTTATCACAAAATTTTCCATTGCACTAAATTTCTGTCACTCACAGCAGTTATGAATTATTTGATTAATCTATGTGTTTTTAATTTTTCTTCTACTGACTTCTCCCATATATTGTAATCTTATTTGTGTGGTTAGAGCATATTTATACTTGGGGCAAATATCAGTACATGTCTTTCCAGTTACAGAATATAACAAGCATCTGACTGAAAGCAAACCGTCTATTTTGATTAAGACACTAACCTTCACCCCAGGTTGAATAACCTGCTACATCACAGATTTTGGACTCCTCTGTACCACTCTCACACTTGTCTGTAGAATGGGGAAAGTAGCAGGACTTCCCTGCAAGAAACACTGTCAACCAAATATTATCCTTAATCTCATGTGAGCAAGAAACTTTTGATTTCAATGTTCTGTTAAAATTCTATTGGATTTGCAAATATATCAGTATACCTTCTCACTTTGTGAACAGGCATCTCTACATTTCAAAATAAATTAAATAAATAGTGAATTCATAGTAATTACTACTTTTCTTCTAGGCCTACTTGCTTCAGAAATATGTTAATTGTTATTGTCAATTTTAATAAGCATTACTTTAGAAGATACAGTAGAGGTAAAATTATAGTAGAGAACACTAAAGATATTTTAAATACTAATCTTTACACCATCTTTTTTTCCATCCCTGAGAAAAACTTTCATAATTCATAATTAAACCTAGTGGGTCAATTTTTGCTGTAAGTATACAGCAAATGTACAATCAAAATGGTAGTAAATCTTATTTTTTACAAAATGCCATTACAAATAAAAGCTAGGTATTAGCTTCTGTTTGTCCATATATAAAAAATACATAAATATATATACACATAGCTATAAATTAATGCTTATATATCATGCATAAATGCACACACATACATAAAAATATTTGTATATATCACTCCTATAACTCTGAAATACTATGCTCCCTCCTCTAATTTGGTTTAAAATATATGGAAAAGAAACATTTACATTCATTGAAAGTGCTATTAATAAGATATGCAAATTATAACAGATGTTTCTGTTGCAATT
>NW_010330780.1:0-3413 GCF_000700745.2 Antrostomus carolinensis
TCCCCAACATTCTGTGATTCTGTGACTGAAATGACTGGACAGGGTGGTGTAATCTCCACAGTGCCTGTTTCAGTGGGCTGGGTACAGGGCTGTCCTTTACCTCTCCTCCAGTCTCCGTGAGCGTGGCTGATCTCAACCAGTTCCTAGCAGTTTTCAAGTCCATGTTTGTGAACTACCTAATGCCAGAACACCTTTTGTTTTCTGTACTGCATAAGTCACCTCTCCCTTCTGGTTTAGTTCCTGTTGCCAAGTTTAGAAACATTTCCCTGGCACAAGCTGCAGGTCACTATGGACTTCATTTTCAGAAGCGTATTCATGGAGCTTTTTCTTATGCATAAACATCTTGTGTATTTGAGTTAGGCTGAAATGTGCTTGTAAGTTTGGAGACCTGAAAATCAGTGAGTTGTCATATCTCAGGCTTCAGGAACAAATAAGGAACACGCACTCTGTGTAAGATGTCATAAATGCATTTGCATGCCTGTGTACACATGTGCATCTGTGTGATTTGGCTACAAAGGTGTATAAGATGGATCTAAGCACACAATCTTAGTTCAAAGAGCCTATTCACATAGGTAAGGCAAATATGCACTAGTTCTATGCTTAACCAAGACCTGAATTATTTTTTAATGACATTAATATCATATCAGCAGACACTTGGGATTATTAGTCAGTCACTTAGCTTTCAGAACTTCTTGTGCTCTGTGTTTCCTTTATTAATTTAATAGGGTGGTTTTTTTTTGGGGGGGGGGGGGTTGTCTGGGGTTTTTGTTTGTTTATTTGGGTTTTTTTTAAACAAAACAACACCGCTGTTTCACATTTTGAAGGAAAGGAAAGCCCAGAATACAGAGCCCATGTGCAACACGATTAAGGAGCCATCAGTGAAGTGACAGTGATCAAGAGTGTTTGGGTGGTTCTTATATTGATTATGCTGAGCTGATGATGTTTGGCACTTAATTTTCTCAGTGTGCTAAGAATTAAAGAAAGTAAGTGAGGGTAAATTATTGGGAGCTCTCATGGATAACTTCAACAGCAGCTGCACCTTTGTACCCATGTAGAGCTTTTCAGTTTACATAGTCAATGCATTGCACAATCAGTAAAACTCACAAGTCCACTTTTAAGACTAGAAAAACAAGTGGTGTTTCTGGATGAAGATACCTGTTTAAGGTGTTCAAAGTATAATTTTACCCAGCTAATTCCTTCAAATTTGCGTCAGCTTATAAATCTCAGAGAGATCTTCGAGAGTTTCAAACAAAGGGGTTTTTTTCTGGTACTGCTTTGAAAGTTATTACATGGGTAGGAAATACTGTGCTGGAAAGGTATCTTTTCCCTACTCTTGCATAATTCCAAAGGCTAAAATTATTTTGTTTAAACATGCCACATTGTCCCATAAAAGCAGATCAGTAAATGACCTTTGGATTGGAATCAAAGAGACCAGCAGGAAAATTTTGAGGTGAGGAATTAGAATGTATGTGCAACTTGTTTGTAACTCCCAAGAACACAGGTATGGCATGGAAAGAAAAATTTATTACTATTATTTTAGTTGCTACATGTTTTTTTTTTTTTAAATAACTTTAATATACAGAGTGACTGATTGGAATGTGTATGTTAAAGTTTACATTGTGGTTCAGTTTTCTGGAGCTTTTCCTAAGCAAGCTAACAGGTGAAGGCATCAATTCTGCCAGTCTCAAAAGGCAACAACTCCAGGACTTCAGCTGAAGCTCTGCATGATGGGTTTGCAGATTAGAACCAGAGAAGATTAGGGATTTTTCCTCTAATGCTTTTTATTAGCAGTTTGTTTTAAATCTCATTAAAATTAATTCATTTTTAAAATACTCTTATAAATAACTGCATGTTATAAATACCGTGGTTCTTTCAGTTATGCAAGTAATTATTATTGCAATCTACAATATTTTTATTGCTGTTATTCATTCAGCTTTCACCTTTGGGATTTAGCTTAGATCTCAGGCTTGCTGAGCCATGGCCTGGCTTACCTGTAGTGTTACTGCTTTTATTCGGCAGCCTGTCAGCACAGCGTAGTGCCTCTGACTCTACAATATAGCACACCATTAACCGTAGTAAATTATTGCGTGGCCATGGAAACTGATGAACTAAACGCGTTGTTCAGCAAGGCTGTAAAATCAGCTATTATTAATCCCCGATCAACGCAGTGGTTGTTTAAATATATGTTCTTCCATTTATTTATTGTTTAAATATATGTTCTTCCAAATATTTCTGTGATAATAGAAATTATAATTTAACAGCAATTAATTATAATGTAACATCTCTTAGCACAGAGATTTAGTATTTTGAAAGGATTAAATGCATTCATCATAGATTTATTTGTTTTCTCTTCATGCTTTTCTGTCATTAAAAGTGAAATTAGATTTAAACATGAAACCAACATGGGCATTTCTTTCATCTACTCTGATTGCAATGAGTTTTCAAAGAAGCATGGTCAAAGCATACCACAGCTTCGACTTTTCTCTCCATTATAATATCTCAACTTGTGTCTTGGATGATAGAAAAGATCCCACAGCTCTCTGAAATCCCTCAGTGGGATTCCATAGGAAAACTAGCAGTTCAGTCTTCTGACTTATTCTTGTTTAAGCTTGCTAAAATTCATAGAATCACAGATTACTTTAGGTTAGAAGAGGAGTTTCTTTGGTCCAGCACACCTGCTCAAAGCAGAATCAACTTCAATGTTAGATCAAGTTGCTTAGGGATTTGTCCCATTGAGATTTGAATATCCCTAAGGATGGAGAGATCTCAGCCTGTGGGAGATCTAGTATCTGAACACCCGCATGGTGACAACTTTCTTCTTGATATCACGTCAGAATTTCCCTTGCTTGGGTACAACCAGCTTTGCATCATGAGCAGGTCTCCTTCCAGGGTGCTGCGTGCCACTGTAGGCTTCTGTCCGCAGTGCCTGGGTTTGCTTGGTAGAAGTTGGGTTTTGGCATCCTTTTTGCTGTTGTCACAGTGAATTGCTGAGTCCTGATGCCCATCCTTTACTGACTCATCTCTGGTTAACAATTACCATTTCATATTTCCAAATATCTAGATAAGGAGGATCCCAGTCTGGTTGCAGAGTTGGATTGTAGAAATAGCAGAGTGCTAGGAGTCTTGTGTGAGAACTGTTGCATTACTTGCAGCTGTGGAGAAGAGGGAGGAGCGCTGAAAGGAAAAGGAGGACAACAGAAATAATTAAAAACCAAAGCCAACGCCTCATTCCTACCCTTGTTTTTACTCCTGTAGACAAATGGGAATCCACTATAAAAACTCTTTTATTCTGTTACATTTGCTGAATGTGGGAAGAAATGAGACTGACCTTATGTAGTGAAGTACCCGGCAAATTCTCTGACTGTGCCAAGCCTTGGCTCTCATCCTTGCTAACTCTGCTAATCAGACAGTGG
>NW_010330780.1:3455-16555 GCF_000700745.2 Antrostomus carolinensis
CAAATAAAAACCCCCTGGCACTTGCCTGCATTATGCTCGTAATGTTTTTTAAAGGAAACTGCAAAGACCCCACAAGATTGTGTGTACTTGAAATAGTGCAGTGACCTCACGTTTTCATTGTTCTTCTGTGGGAATTTCACAGTCAGTGTCCTGGGACAAACCGATGCTTTTTCCATGCTCCTTTTAATGAAGCGACTTGTCTCTTACACAAAGGGAAAAAATAGCAACAAGTGTAAACCCCTAACATAAAATCAGCCATAAGGCATTTGTGTTCTTTTATGTTAAATGCTGACAACACTGAGTTATTTTTCATGCTGTTTTTCATGGAGTTATTTTTCATGGAGGTCCATTTGAACTCTATACTGTGCACTCATTAGACCATAAAGTTATTCCTTTATTCAACTGTACTTTTTCTATTTTGCTGTAAATATAGTTTTGTAACATCTTTCTCCAAATACAGTTTGGAGGTCAGGCTTTGGTCCTCTTGAACATTTTTCTCATAATGGACTTCAAAAATGTGAGCAGTTATATTTAAACCAGGGCAGGTGATGGTGTTTAAAGCTGAAGATGGGTGTGTTTCCAGGAGCAGCACCTAGAAGTGTTAAACCAATTTAATACTCCACTAGAAAGGTTGTATTTCTGTAGCTGCTTTGCATTTCATACAGAAAAACAAGAAGTCGGCTGGTATCCTAGAGTACCAGGAAAAAAAAGCTGAATGGTTAATGTTTATGAAATGGGCTGTGTGGCATGGTGTTTTCCATTGCAGGGAGCTGGTCGTGATGTGGGAGATACTTACACAAGTTTGCGTTCCAGTTTTCCTGAAGTTAAACAAGCAGTTCACATAGCTTGCACCAATGCAGGGAGAGCTGAGCACACATTTCTCTCTAAATCTACTTAAATATGTCATCTCTGTCTTCTTAATTTAAAAAAAAAGGAAGAAAAATAGGCTAAGTTCTTGCACCAGTTTAATCTGTTAAACCTGGATGACTTTTATGTTTAATTTATTTGCTGTGGGAGACTTTACAGCAACTTTTTGCAGATGAATATAATCTTTCTTCAGCATGAATCCGAAGCTGGCTTTCAGGAGGTTTATTTTTGTATTGCTGACACCAAAATGCCATAAACTCTGTGTACAAATAAAGACAATGAAAGGACCTGCCCTTCCACACCCTGTAATGCTTGGCTGGCTGCTGGACATTGTTCTGTGCATCATTTTATTGTGTGAGTGAGGTTTAGTGACATCAAAGAGAGAAAGCAGCAGAATTGTTTTGTCCACATGCTGCATTATGTAGCTTTCCCCTTTTTCTTTTCAGAGCATTTTCAGCAGTGAAAGTAGTCACATGCTGTAACGTTTAGTAGAGAAGGGTAGATATTTAATAGGATTTAGAAGCTGGCCAGTGCTTCCTAGTAAAAGAGAATGGATTGCTGAACACACCCCTGACTTCTGAACAATAGTCTCTGTGTAGCAGAGTCAGGAAAGCTCAAGGATTTTGCTCCTAATAAAAATCTCCAGCTAAACACAGCGTGAACAAAATCACCTCGCTGCTTTGTCGTCTTTCACATTTGCATTCAAAGTCTTGTCTTCATGTCCGAGCATGTAAAAGCTTTGGTGTAATCTCCCCATTTTGGATGGGGAAGTCACGCCACAGATTACTTTGTGCCATAAAATAACTGTAACAAATACATCCTACTTGCATCAAAACCATCAGCTGCAGTCATTCCTGCATGTTAAACTGTCTGCAAGATTGAAGGAAAAATGAAGGAGATGCCTTTTTTTTTTTTTTTTTTTAAGGTCACCTGTTGTTTCTAAGCACTGGACCCACGTGTATCATATTCTCTGTATAAGATGCATGTAAGTTTGACTTCCTGCAGGTTTCATTCTAGGTTGTTGCTTTCCTCTGCATGTGTGTGTTGTGGACTGCTATCTGCTACATTAAACTAATTTTTTTCCATTTTCATCAACTCCTGTTTTCAGTCCTGACTCATTATCTGCAGCTGGAGAAAAGCAGCATGCCCTGTTCCGTTTTATTGCCTTACTACTAAAGGGGAGATAGTCATAGGACACTTGAATGTTAAGAGAAAACAAGTTTTATTTACTTTTCTCTACAGACGCCTAATAATAGTCCTTCTGACTGGGTGATCCTTCCTTCTTCCATAATTTTCTTCCCTGTTGATCGATTCCAGAATATTATAATTTAGAATCTCTGTGCCTGACTGTGCAAGCTTATGCATTGTTCTCTCTGGGCTTCTTATTGCCACACATGCTAATATAGCGTGTACTGGGACCATATGAAAAGGCCATCATTTCATGAGTGTTTATCCAACAGCTGTTTCTTTCCTCAGCCGATCTGGTCCAGATACAGAGATGCTTTTCCCCCGCTCTGGTTTATATTTAGTGCTGCATCAGTTGACTGATTTGCATTGCCCCACAGGCAGACAGTCCCACGGAGGGTGCCAGCTGAGGGTCTCACCCCAGGGTGGGGTCCTGCTGGGCTGTCAGGAGCACACAAAACCCAGCCTTAGCGTCTCTCCCCTGGCATGGATCGCGAGTCAGGGCTGCTGGTAGTCCCCAGCTTTCCTCTGAGCATGCAGCCCTCAGTTTGGACAGGAAATTATAAGGACCAGGAGCTACCAGAGTTGTTTTTTTCTCAAGGTGCTCCTGCAGTGGTGACCAAAGGAGCTCTTGGTCCTGTCAGATCTGCTGAGGGGTCTGTGTTACTGGCACTGGGGCCAGGTACAGTGGAGTTATTTTCTACAAGCCCATGCTCAAGCCTGCTTGAAACAACAGAGGTTAGACCTCTATTAGAATTGTTTCATGTTCAGTGTTGGTCTTACTGTAACAAATGATGAAGGTTACTTTAGCACATGCATTCATGTTGTTTCCTGATAAAATCTTGTTTGATCACAGCATTCTGGTCCCAGTGGCTGATCTGCCATTCTCTCAGGCATCTTTCTCAATTTAAAAAACTTTCAAGCACGGCTGGAATTTGTGAAACTGTGAATATTACTGGCTATTTAACCATATCCTTACATCTATGAGAAAACATAGAGTGATATCCTGTGCCCTGAAAACCTACAGTAATGGGAACATTGTCCTGTGAAAGGAAACTCTGTTTTCTCTGCGCACGGTTACCCTAGGTTATGATCTGGTGAATTCTGGGAAGCTGTGGATATTGGATATCAGCAGAAGTGGTGTGCCTGGAGCAACGCTCAGCTGATCCCTGAGTCAGTGTGTGTAGCAATGCTTTGTGTAGGGTGCACACTGGCTGCGTTTGTTGCTATAGTGAAAAAATAATTATTTGTTGTTTATTATTTTAATTATTTTTTAGGTGAAAAAATGACTTTCAGCATGGAAATCAGAAAAGATGTAAACCTGCAGGAGACAGAGCTTTTGGAGTCAGGAATTAAAACTCATCCTTAGTTTGCCTTGCTTGAGGTGTTACAGGGATCCACAAACACGGATAATGCACGGAACAAGCTGCCCAGCGGCTGGGCTCGGCAGGGAGGATTTCGGTGCTTCTGAAGGCTGGGCTGTCCCAGGGTGGCACACACCGAGGGCACGGCAGCAGTCCTAGACACTCTTCAGTTCCCCTTTTGTGCTCTAATTTCTCCGTTTCCCTCAGTAACATTTCAGCTCCTTTGAGAGCACCCCCTTTGTTCTTTATCTGATCGGGTGCCTTTGCTGTCCAAGGGCTGGCAGGAGCTTTTGCCCTCTGAAAGTCGTCACGCTGAAAGTCTTCTACCTGTGCTGGGCTGGCAGCAGTGTGCACCAAACATATTTGTCATTCAGTTTGAAACGGATTCAAGGTCAGTTTGTTGAAAATGTGGTTTGACCGGTATGGAAGCGAGAAGATTGTCTTCAAGCTGTTTTTAGATAACAGGCGGCTGCACAGGTAACCTTTGCCACAGCAGCAGTTAGTGCCGCGGTCGTGCAAAGGGGCTGGGGCTGATAATGCTTTCTGGCATGTGGGAGCAGCAGAGGGGTCATGAGGTCCCACATTTCTCTCAGCCAGCTCCTGCAGCCGTGCGTTTTCCAGGGCAGTTAGTAAGACAGATTCTCCATTATTCTGGCACAGCCCTATTGAGTTCACTCAGCAGAGCTGAGCGTGTGACACAGGGAGGATGGTGTGTGCTTCCCCCCTCCTGCTGTCCTGCGCTGGGGATTCAGCAACTAATACTCCTGCCTCTGGTCTTTCAGAAAGTTGATCACATTTTTGTTAGGGCTTTTTCTCATCCAATTAGTAGAAGAAATTACTCTCCTCAAGCAGCGAGGGAGCTAGGTGCCTCCTTGTGATCCCATCCAGCTCTCATTTATGTGCATTTCGGTGTACAAACTCCAGTTTATTTACTAAACTCCTAAACAAAGTCAGTCCTTGATTTATCACAATCTCAGAGCTGGGGCTTGCAAGCTGCTGTGTGCTCATAGTATTGTCGTGGAGGTTTCCGCATAAAGGAAATTTCCTTCCCAGTGTTGCTTCAAGATAAGTTGGATTCTCTATTATCAATACTGCTGTTAGAGTGGCTTCCGTTTTCCTGCTGTGCATGTTTTACATGTTGCGTATTTGTCTTTACCCTTGGGAAATAAATGTTTTCACAAGCTGTAGGACACTTGGAGCTCCACCCATATCCTCTAGTTTTAATTAATCTTCAAAATCTAAAAGCGTATTTTTGAAAGGATGAAGGACATTTGTCAAAACGATCACATGAGATTCATAAATGGTGCTTCAGGGCCCATCGCTAGTGTTAAATCCCTGGTATCATCACTCACGGAGGCACCTGGCCCGTAGTGCCTAGGTTTTTACATAGCACTGCACTTCAAGAGAGTCTTAATTGTGTTCTGTGCTTAGGTGAGTTGTCAGAGCTGTAAGTACCACTTTTCTGTAGGTATGTTTCTTTCTCTGAAACATATAACCAAAATTTGTTGGTTTGAATTCTGTGCGTGTTTTAACCTGAAACCCCAGAGCAGAAAAATACAGTTTATCAGTTTGAAAGGGTTGGTAAAAGCATTGCAAAGACCTGCAGTCATTGTGAAACACCATGTAGAAATAATCAGGAGAGGTTTTAACATGACCAACCCCAATCATGCAACTTTCAAAACAGGCTTGTTTTGCTTTCCCACGTTGTGTGAGCACAAGAGGAGTTGAGCGATGTCGGGGTAAGAGTGGCTGTGCCTTTTCCCCTCTGGTGTTTCTGTCGTTAATAGTGTCAGCGGGGAATTGGAGAGCTGTGCTCTGCCTGTGCCAAGTGCACGATAAAGAGTGGCCTTCCTGGGTGACCGACCATTAGGAGACTGAAAGAACTGCTGTGTCTCTCCGGTGGCATTTTTCTGAGATATGTTGCCGGTTGTCCCCAAAAACTGGCAGCGAGCAGGTGGGGCCTGGCTCTTGCGCGGTGCCGCAGGGTTTTCCCACGGGGCGGAGGTTGTACCCCAGGGATCTTGCTGCTTTTGGCCGTTCTTGCTGTGAATCAGATGAAAGGAGGAGAGACAGGAAGAAAATGAAAAGCCGTTAGTGGCTACAGTGATGAAGTTGCTCAAACACACGTGAAGAGCCGACAGTAGGTGCAGCATGTGGAGTCAGCACTGAAGCCATCGCAGCTGCAGTCTCAGTTGAGATTTTCACACTGTTCTTATCTGGCGGGGTGAGCAGGGAGGAGGAGGATGATGGTGCTGCAGAGGATGGGTGGGGATCAGGTGAGAGGAGTGAAGACAAGAGCAAGCGTGGAGTGGGTGTGGAGGTGAGGAGCCAGAAAAACCAACCGAGCCCTTCAGCCTGTCGCTGTAAACAGGAAATCGAGGGCCACAGAGAGAGAGACAGAGGAAACGGGAAGGCAGAGGGGAGAGGCAGCAACTGCATTTGAACTAGACTAAAGAAAACACGTATAATGGCACCAGGCATCAGCTAGCAAAGCACAGAGGGCCTCCAGCTAGAGGGGGAGAGCCTGTAGGCTGTTCCTGTCCTCTCCCTCACTGATGATTTGGTGCACTTGAGGATACTGAGGCAACACAGAAGAGGAGGAGTCAGTGGAACTTTCTCATGTTTTTTTCCCCTGAATGCCCATGGCCTGAAGAATGCACTTTCATGTCCTCTTTTAGGCTCAGCAATCATGCTGGGGTGGGGCAGCTTTTTTAGGAGAGTGACCCCGGGGGCCATGTCAGCCCTGTCTGCAGGAGAGACCCGTCTTCTTCCTCCTGAAAGGACTACGTGGAGCTGGCTGATTTCCTTTGACTTGCTTTCAACAACAGAAGATCCTAAATGGTGTTAATTAATACAATGGCTACAAAGTTTTCACAACCTGACTTGGCATGCCACTGTATTTCCCATGTCATGTCTTGAATTTGTTCAAACTTAGGCTCTGACTCTTCATCTTCTTTTACTCAAACCACATGGATGTTCTTTTCCCACTCATTACTTTTATCATGATGTGACATTTGGAGGATGGTTGATAACCATAACTTTTAACCAAAGATTTTTTAATGGATGGCTTTGTGATTATATTTCATAGGGGGCTTTTTGTTTACATAATATTTTCTGTATCCAACTCTTATTTTTATAATACTATCCATCCATACTTTTCTTTGAAATGAATATTACCACATGGATCTCTGGATGTTGTGCTTCTGTATAGAGACTGCAGTGATTAAATAAACAAACTTGCTGAGCTGTTCTGGGATTTGTTCAGGCTGGTGAAGGGAGATGTAAAAATACTTTGAGTAAAAGCATGGGTTACTAGACAAGCGGATATGCAGATACAGCATTCCCAGGAACTTGCTATAAATAGTTTGTAAAATATATATTTAAGGTCAGCAGACATTATATTTAAATCATTACTTGGATAGACAACTATTTCCACTAGTCAGATATGTTGGGGTTTTTTCTTCTTTGGTCCAAGATTGAACAAGCTCTGTTACTACACCACTGGTATGAATTTCAACGTGGTTAGGAGATGCTGCAGCTTTTGGCTGCAAAGGCCATACTTATTTTTACAGAATCGCCTTGCTGGGGCAAGGTTTGGGTTTTCTAACAAACTGACCGTTCTCCTGTTGGCACAGCACTTATTAAGGCTGTGCAGAGCAGCCCCGCGCTGCTGACGCTGTGGTGTTCTGGCAGTAAAGGGCGTGCGTGTCACACAGCACTGGTGGGGCCTGGGCGTTTGGGTGGCCACGGGGGCACGTGCTGCTGCTTTGGAGAAACTGCAGTGGACTCCTCTCAGCGCACTGGAAAGCGAACTGCAGTTATTGCTGATTTCCTGTTCGCTTCCTATATCTTAGCAATCCTCTGCTTTGTGCGGAGTGGGGACAGACAACGGTAACACAGTGTTAGTTCATTGAAAGCATATTGCTGTTTTCTCCTAAGACCTTTCACACCTTTCCAAGGCCCATTTTTTAGTTTCACACATCATAGGTAGGTAAAAGCTGTTACAAATGGGACAGTTTCAGTGCATTAGCTTTGGTCGTGTCCCATGTGTAGGTAGCAAGAATAAATTCAGAAATACATGGGAGGAACTGAAACCTTAGGGTGGGGTTTATGTAACTGGGCAAACCGCTACTGAAGTACTGGTCTGTTCTCCCACTCCCTGTCAAATTCCTCCTCCTTACCATCATTCTACTATATGATTTCTTTTATTACTCTCTTTTTTCCTTGTTTCCCAACTTTCTGTCTTCTTCAGCTTCAACTTCTTTGTCATTCCTTGTCGCCAAGATCAGACTTCTGCTGCCATCCCCAATCCTATGGGTGTGGAGGCTGTAACTGGTTATGAACGTGCTGGGATCCTGCCCCCACGATGCTGCGCTGTCAGGAAGGGGGCACATCCTTTCTTTTGAAGGATGTCATCCACTGAAACCTGGGTAGTCAGATATAAACTCTGCATTGATCTGCACTGTCGTTAATGTTTTATGTGTTTCAAACAACATAGTTGGAGTTTTCAGAGCCTGACATGTTACATTTTTGTGTAGGATTTACCACTCTTCAGGTTTCTGAAAGTGTCAACAACTTTAAAGAGACTGATGGGAGGTTTAGATGCTCAACTGCTTGGAAAAATGGTCCGCTTCCATTTGTATGTCTAATTATGGACTTCGGAATCCGAGTTTGAGCACCTGTGTTTTGACAAATTTGGTCTGTAGTAGTTCCCAGCTCAGTGAAACAACTTTTTGCTAACAAGGAAGGCTTCATCCAAAGCCCTTGGCAAAAGAATTTAACCACAAAGATGTGTAGTATTTTCTGTCTGAGAGTTCTCGGCTTGGCAGATAACTGTTGAGGAGTTTCTGAATTAATGTGGACTGTAGTGAGCCTATGCATTAAGAGAGCTCTCGTAGTCAGTGTTTTCATGTATAAACAGTTGTGAAAGGCTCTGGGAAGGTGGAAAGAACATATTTTTCTATGGTTTTAGATAAAGGCAAGTCTACTTCAAACATACAGTTACAGAAAAGTTCATCTTGACATTGAGCAAATACAGTTACAAATGTTGAATCTGCAAATAAATATTGTAATGAGAAGGGAAAAAATAAATGGCAAGCTTTGGTCTCTGCTTTCTTTTCTGCCTATCTTAATCCAAAGTGACTTCTGGTATTTCAGGGGATCTGTTGTAGATTTGTGTGTGTGTGGGTTTCTGAGAGCAGAAGTTGGCCTGTTCTTCCAGTGTTGAAAGATGACTCTTGATCAAATTACTGGACAAGTCTGATCAGTTCAAAGGGGCTTCTACATTGTAACTCTACAACAGACCTCTTGACACCTTGAGAAAGCTGCTTATCTGAGCAGCAAGTAAGTCTGCAATCTATTGTTCAGATTTATTCCATAGATAGTAACTCAGTAAATTCCCACTGACATTAGAAAATGTCATGAAATAGGAAGAAAGGTGGATTTTCAGTGAGAAGTCTCGATTTCTTCAATGATTCTGCTAAGAGGACAAGCCATACCTTTCATTTAATATTAGACATATTTGAACATCACATTTTCATGTAGGTATGTGAACTGTGGTTTATTTTGAGTAACACTGTGTTGTTTTCCTAACAGATGAACGTGAGGCAGTTCAGAAGAAGACTTTCACAAAGTGGGTTAATTCCCACTTGGCACGTGTATCATGCAGAATTACAGATCTGTACACTGACCTTCGTGATGGAAGGATGCTCATCAAACTTTTGGAAGTTCTTTCAGGAGAGAGACTTGTAAGTGCTTATTAATATTCATTGTGGGGTTTTTGGTTTGGTTTTGGGTGTTTTTTTGGTGAATCCTTGGCTCAACTGAGGTATAGCAAAACTGAGCACAGAGGATTCAGCACTGCAAATGTCTTTTTACATATTAAAGAAAAAAAAAGTATTGCTTCAGCTAGATCCAGATGCCATTAAAATATCTTCCTATTGGTTTCAGTAGGAATCAAAGGAAGTCTCCTTCAAAGGGTCCTTGCTGGTGAGATGCTGAGTGCTTCCAGCAGCATACTCCCTGCTCCTGTATCTGACAGGCACAGAGCACTAAATGTTCTCCAGCCCCTTAGGCCGTCTTGGTAATGGTGAATTATGGATGTGCTGAGGAACGTTCTGGGTGCTGTGTCCAGCTGGCTTGTTTCTGTGCTAGTAAACACAGCCGCCGGATGCAGGTGGCTGTGTGCAGGCTGCCTGCCGGCCCCAGGCCTGGAACATCCCTGATCCCTTCCCTGGAGTGTGTCGGGGGTCCTGGAGAACAGCTGGTTGGAGATGGTCAAGTCCACCCTGGGAAGCCTTGCAGCAGTTTTAGCCATGGTGTTAATTGCACCCCACTGCTCAGGAATGTTCCTGGGTATACTTGATTTTACTAGGATATGTAAGGCTTGGATTTTCTCTGGTTAGAGTAATATCTAAAATTAATCTAAATAAATGGGGTAAATTCTTTCTTTGAGTATACTGAGAAAGCGCCCTTGATACCAGCACAAGGGAGAGGTGAGTAAGAAAATCCCTGTGGTGAGAAATGCTGCTGCATGGCAGGAAAACCGGGTGTCAGGAAATGTCTGGGTATCAGTTTTTCATTCAGTTCCTTGAATGATGGCTCTACTCTTAACTACCTAATTTAAAGCAATCTTTTCAAAGAAATACAGGGCTTTAGCTAAGACCTAAGGCTACATGAGGATGCAACTGTGTAATCGCTTGACATCAAGCTCTCCATTTAACAGAAACACTATGGCTTAAGGCTCTGGTTAATGGATTGAACATATGGCCCACAGTGTAGTGTCGGTACAGTAAGGCAAGACAGGGAGCTTTCTGTGAGGGTAAGGAAATACTGATGTGTGTAGAAATACCCTGTCTGGATGGAGGTGACTAATCTCAATGTTTGTCAACTACAATTTGCCCAAAACACGTTTCTCTCTATGCAAATCGTTTCCTTCAGCGAGGTGTTAGGGTTGATGTGTTCACTGCAGGTAGCAGATGTTACTTGTACAGGAATAACTGAGACCAACATGCCCCATTATTTGAGGATTCAGACAGCGACTGTGACACCTCTGTTTAAATCTTCATCTCTGCCTGCCAAGATTTGGCTGTCAGTGTCAAATAGCAGCAGTGAAGCTCAGACCAGTCGCGTGACTCTTGCTGCGTGATTCATTTACATTTTTCACTCCAGGTTTTGAAAAATGCAAACAGAGCTCTTGCAGCTGTTTGAGTGGGGAGGGTGCAGGAGCCACCCGGTGAGAATGCTGGATCGGCGCTTGCATCATCGATTGCGTGTTGCATTGGCAGCTGCCTGCACCACCACAAATTCTTTTTGTAGCTTCGTTATCTCAGGATGGAGGACAGCAGTCTCTGTTTGAACAGTACATTCCACCACACCTTCCTCTGCAAACAAGAATACAGATAATGCAATGCACTAAACCTTGAAACAATTACACATGCCAAAAATATTCCAGGAGGTTCGGCACATAAATTCCAGTTCCTTTTGGAATTTATTTTAGCTGGTATTGGTTAAGATATGACATCTTCATGACATCCAAGCAGAAATCTAAGGGCAGTGCCTTATGCAGAAAGCTTAAAATCAAGACAAGAAACATCAAATGGTAAAAAAGCAATAAACAAATTCAGGAAGCAGCCTAGATAATTATTTTATTATGGTATGTTTACTGATGCAGTAGAACAAACAAGAATTTTCTCACTTTTGAAACCAGGTTTCAGATTCTGGAGCTGGAGCCATATGCCCATGAAGCAGTCAGAGTTTCAGGATACTGATTGGGAAAGCAGGACTGCTCTTTGTCCTGTAAGACCTCCACCCTCCTTTGTAGAAACCCTGCATTGTTCAAAAGCTGTTGTAGTTTTTTTGATGATGAAAACCCAGTTTCCTTGAAGGTGAATTGGAGAAGCTCAAAATGAGTGTCCAATAAGGGCAACATCTCCATCTCCCTGTCTTTGCTCAGCTTGATTACTGATCCTAGTCTTTAGTCCAGACCTTACTACATAAAGTCCTCTGTAGAGCACAGTATTTGGAGAGAAATTGATAGCTTGCAGTAGTCTCACTGAGCAAAGTGGAAAATAATCCGGCCGATATGAAAAGACGGTTCTAATTTTGTTTGCAAGCACTGTCAACCAGCTTCTCCCAAACAGAAGAATAAAGCTGAGAATTGTTTCCGGCATAAAATTAAGCATTTAGCTCAGTTTCTTCGATAACTATTTAAAGGATTAGTAAATTCCTTACAATTCCTGGATGCTCAAAAGGTCAAACTGTTTAAGCAGATTCTCAGTAGTAAGTTCTGTCATGTTTTCTGTTGGAAAAGGGAAGATTTTTGCTGACAGATTTTCCTGATAATATGCATGTGAAGTCTCTGAATTTAGTTAAATACAATAAATGATGTGTTCAGCTGCTTTCTTTCCCTCTGGTTGATTTCTGCATCTGTGTTAGCCCAGAGAAGGTGAAAGTTGCATCTCACTACGTCTCATCTTGAGGCTGTGCAGGAGAGTGTGGCAAGCGCAGACACACCTTGTACAAACCGGACTTGGATGCCTCTTCCTCTTTGTGGTGCAAAACGGTGGGTTAAACTGTACAGCCTGCCTGAGCTGAGGGACAGAAAAGTTGAACCTTCTGTCTTCTCAGGGTGCCCGGCATTTTTTTGCCTGGGTGGCACTGTTGTTGCTGTCCATACGGAAATTTGAAGTGGCTTCTTGAACCATTAATAAATGGTAGTTTGAACAGCCTTAGATCATAGATAGAATCATAGAATGTTGTGAGTTGGAAGGGGCCCACAAGGATCTTCAAGTCCAATTCCTGCCGCAGCATAGGACAGTTGCAAGATTCAGCCCATGTTTGTAAGGTTTGATTCCACAGATCACATGTGTCTGAGGGCCTTGTCCAAGTGCTTCTGGAATATTGTCAGGCTTGGTGCCATGACCACCTCCCTGGGGAGCCTGTTCCAGTGCTCCACCACCCTCTGGGTGAAGAACCTTTTCCTAATGGCCAACCTCAACCTCCTCTGGCACATCTTACTGCCATTTCCTCTGGTCCTATCATTGGTCACCAGAGAGAAGAGATCAGCGCCTGCCCCTCCTCTTCCCCTTGTGAAGAAGTTCTAGACTGCGATGAGATCTCTCAGTCTCCTCATCTCCAGGCTGAACAAACCAAGTAACTTCAGCCTCTCCTTGTATGGCTTCTGATGACACTGCTAATAAGCTGTTACAACCCCAGTAGGGAATTTCTGAGCTAGAAAGTGCACCTAGTGCTGGAGCACTACAAAAATATGTCAGCCTGCTCCTGCTCTACAGGGAGCAGCGTCCTGTTCAGGTTTAATGTGTGTGCTCTGCTGCTTCGGGTACAGTCATTGCGCTTGTGGGAGAAAAAATCCTGCCCATAACCTCAGGGTTATGTGTCCTGGATTCTTAATCAGAGTATGTTGTTGTACAGAGGGTGGGTGGGAGCAGGCAGTCTCAGAAACTGAATAAAATGTCTATTGTGAATGGTGTTAGCTGTGTCACCGTGGTGCTGGAGCTTCTGAGAGTAGAGAAAGAGCTTTTAAGACCCTTTATACTCAGTAGCTTGAAGCATCACAGGCAGTGCAGTTACTGCTAGGTGAGAAGGGCTACATTAAGGCAGATGGGACAGATTCAGGTTTGCCACTGCTGCTTAGAAATGGCCACAGTCACAGGCATTCCTGTG